>NC_138999.1:122499925-122750463 GCF_964374135.1 Grampus griseus | reverse complement strand
CTCAAGAAAATTAAAACAGCTGTTCAATTATATGTCATTCTCCTTCTTTATGTGACTATATGTGTTACAGAAAGCACCAAACCCTGATAAATTATGTCAATAAATAGGAAAGAAATCCAGATGTTTTCTTTTTGGGGAATATAATTTTAAAAGTGAACTTCCTTAAAGAAATAAACAAATTACAAAGGTAACACATGATTTTTACCTCCTCAAATGAAACAGTTCTGAAATATATAGAGTTATAAGTTAGAATGCACCTTAATCTTATTCCAAATCCAAATTGTCTCCATAGATAATCACTTAAAATATTCTGGTTTGGAATATTCCAGACCTCTTCCTAGGCATCTACTTACTTATACCCATATATAGGTAACTACAGTCTTCTGTAGATAACTACAGCTTTCTATAGCTAAGTATTCTTTTTCTGTTTTTAACAAAAATGACATTATACCACACATGCTATTCTGCAGGGATTAATGGACACTCTCCTCAGCGTACCACAGTTAGATAAGATCCAAATGTTTTTCACCCTTGTGTCACTACTCCATATTCAGATCATTGCAAAATGACAGATCAATGAGTCACATGTTCTCCCCTTGCTCAGGAGATAGCAGACCACCTTTATTGATCATTCCACCAACACTTTCTGAAATGATAGAGGAGTACTTTGCCAAAAGAAAATTCAGGTGTCAAAAAGTAGAAAAAGAAATACTAAGTGGGCAACAACCATAGAAGGCTGCATCTCTGTAGTAGGCTTGCTCAATATACTAGGGAGAACATATAAGCAAACAAAATCTAGACAATAAGAGAGAGGAATTATGATGTGCCATGGGTGCAAAGATGAGGAAGCAACTAACTTTACCTGGAATTTTAGGGAAATCTCAACGTGGCTTAAGTGATGATTAAGAATTTCCCAGTCAGTGAATGGAATTCCAGCACTGAAGCATGAAAATAGGGTAAAATGGTGAACATGCAGAACTTACCCCTCTTTCAAAGTCCAAATCAATTCTCATAAATTACTCGAAATTATTTGATTTTCCAACTACTTACCGTATGAATTCCTCATTTAGAATTTCATCAAATAATATACTACATTTTTCCTAAGACGTTTCATGAATATGTAGCATGTTTTGGTATTGAACATAAGTATTGATAGATGTTTCATTTATTACACAAACTAAGGTCATTTGAGAGATTCATTATGTCTATATATGATCTAATATGTGTAAGACCTGAATTGCTTCTGGTATTATTAATTTGACCTTTTACTTCTATGGATAACACTACTTTGAGGTAAGGAACAAGGACCTCTCCTATTAATTTTGTAACCCTCCAATAAATATTCCACTGTCTTATGACCTGATTTTGTGGAAATATTAAATTGTCACTATAATTGGTAAGATTACAGCTTTTTCCAAAATTGCTAAGGGAGAGGTATTTGGTCACTGAAAATATCAGTGTCCCAACTATAGTATGATGAATTTTATTTCAATAATCTTTCCATCTCTGAACTAAGAAAATAATATTCTGTCACCTCTTATGTCCTTGGGGCTTATGAACAACTGTACATTACTAGCAGAGAGATATTTGACAGCTGGGATTAGGACAGGTGGATGGAAAAGGAAGGATATATACAGAAGCCCAATTTAGTTCTGTATCTCATGACCTAATCTCAGAAGAGTAGTAAGATTAAAAGGAGACAGTAAAGAATCCTAGAGTGGATGGCAAACTTTCCCAAAGCATATTGGTTAATTTCTGACTGAATTTTAAAAGGGAAAATAATAGTATCGATTATACATTTATAATTTTTAGAGTAATTGAATCTTTATAGTAGAGGAATATTATGTTAGGGACTGGGTGTTTGTGTCCTCCTCAAATTCATATCTTGAAGCCATAACCCTCAATGTGATGTTATTTGCAGAGAGGTCTTTGGGAGGTAATTAGGTTTAGATGAGATCATGAGGTTGGACCCTCAAGGTGGAATGAGTACACTTTTAAGAAGAGGAAAAGACCCCAGAGCTCTCCTTCCCACCCACCCACCCCCACCCTTGAGGATATAGCAAGAAAGCAGCCATCTGCAAGCCAGGAAGAAGGCCTTCACCAGAACCCAGCTATGCTGGCACCCTCATCTAGGACTTCCAGCCTCCAGAACTATGAGAAATAAATGCTTGTTGTTTAAACCACCCAGTCTATGGTATTTTTTATAGCAGCTCAAGCTACTAACATGTCATATTAAGGTACAAAATATAAGCTTTTCTCATATAAAGTTATATTCCAGACCTTTGCAAATAGAGTTTATGTAAAAATATCAGGACTTCTGATTTCAGCTCCAAGCTATAAAGAGCTCGGAAGTTGTCTCTCCATCCTTACAACAAGAAAAAGCTGAACATAGTAAAAATCAATACATTTTCTTGGAACCGTCACAGCACTGAGATCTCAAGGCAAACTGCCATCCTGAAATCTGGGGGGACAAGGGGAATCCAAAGAGTCATAGCCAGTGTTTCCTTACCTGGAAAAGCCACTGCAGCTATAACTGGTAACAGTTAAATGGAAACTTTGACAAATATGTAGAGACTGAGTGTGTACCAGTATGAGAGTGAGAAACTCCTATAGGCCACAGTCTTATGTTTCCCCCCACACTTTTGTGGTTTCAATTCTCATCAGGTTCTGGTGATGTATTAGTTTGCTAGGGCTACCATAACAAAATATCACAGATTGGGTAGTTTCAACAACAGAAATTCATTTTCTCACAGTTCTGGGGTCTATAAGTCCAAGATCAATGTACCATAGGGTTGGTTTCCTCCGAGGCCTGTTTCCTTGGCTTGCAGATGGCCACCTTCTGGCTGTGTCCTCATATGGTCTTTCCTCTGTGTAAATGCACCCCTGGTATACCGTTGTGTGTCCTAATCTCCTCTTCTTTTGAGGACACCAGTCAAATTGGATTAGGGCCCACCCTAATGGCTTTATTTTAAGTTAATTACCTCACTTAAGGCCCTATCTCCAAATACAGTCACATTCTGAGGTATTGGGTGTTAGGTCTTCAACGTATGAATTTTAGAGGGGACACAATTCAGCCCATAACACATGGCCAAGAGCTGAGAAAGATACCCTCATAGCTCTGGCAGGAAATAGGGAACGGAAACCATTTTGAGATATATCCATAACAAAGGCCATCTTTCCAGGGGAAAATTTTACCTAACCCTTTCCCACCTGGGGAAAGGGAATTTTCCCACTCCAGGCCCCCCTCGCCTTCTTGTAACACCTAAGGCAGGGATGATAGCTAAGAAATACTTTTAAAAGTTACAGCCGAGGGATACAAGCTCTCTCAGTAACTTAGATTTAATCATAAGATTATAGAATTCTTCTGCTACCCAACATCTTACCACCACGCTGACAGGGCTCCAGTATAACTGTGGTTTGGAGCTGAAAGAGCTTCAAAATGTGGACTCTCTTGAGGAGTACTTGGGGAACTCAAAAGTGAACAGTGAGGACAAAACTAGGACAGTAGAAGAATTTGAAGACTCTGGAATCTACATCTATAGGAAACTTTAAACACAGCCTGAATCCTGACCAGATTAACATAAAACCTCACACTAAAGGTCTGTTTATTTCAGTTTGTATTCCTGATATATCATAGCCACCTTTCAACAAAAAGAGTAAAAGGAATACTAAAAGGAAAGAAAAAACATGCTCTAAAGAGACAAAGTAAGCATCAGAATCATACTTAGATATGACATAGAGTTTGGAATTATCACACTAGGAACTTAAATTAACTAATTAATATAAGAAGGGCTCTAATGGGAAAAGTGGATAAAATGCAAAAACAGATGCTTAATATAAGCACAGAGATGGAAACTCTAAGAAAGATTCAAAAAGATATGCTAGAAATCAAAAACACAGTAACAGAAATGAAGAAACCTTTGATGTCTCATCAGCAGACTGGACATAGCCAAGGAAGGAATTAGTGAGCTTGAAAACATGTCAATAGAAGCTCCCCAAACTGTAATGCAATGATGAAAAGAATGAAAAAAAGTGAACAGAACACTAAGAACTATGGGAAAATTTCAAAGGTGCAGTAATATGTAATTGGAATACTATTATTGACTACATATATAATAGTATATATGTAATTAGAAAAAAAAAAAGGAGCAGAAGGAAGTAATGAATTAATAATGGTTGAGAACCTACCAAAAGGACAGACACTGAACCACAGATCTAGGAAGCTCAGAGAACACCAAGCAGGTTACATACCAAAAAACCAAAAGAAAACTACACCTAAGAATATCATACTCAAACTGAAGAAAGACAAAGACAAAGAGAAAATCTTGAAAGAATTCAGAGGGGAAACACCTTCTATATTGAGAAACAAGTGTAAGAAGTGCAAAAGATTTTTCCTCAAAAACAAGCAATAAGAGAGTGGACTGAAATACATAGTGTTTAAAAAAACGCTGCCAATCTAGAATTCTATATCCAGAAAAAAATATTCATTGAAAGTGAAACAAGGAGAAATAAAGGGTAAATAAAAGGAGAAATAATTTCTCAGACAATAAAACTTGAGAAAATTTGTATGAGCAGACCTGCCTGGCATGAAAGGTTAAAAGGAGTTCTTCAGAAAACAGAAAGTTATATAGGTCAGAAACAGGAATTTACATAAAGAAAGGAAGAGCATCAGGAGAGGACTATAAGAAGGGGAGATAAAATCTCTTATTTTTTATTCTTAGTTGATCCAAAAGATACCTTTTTCTTTAAAGTAATAATAGTAACAATGTATTGAGTGATTATAGTGTATGGCTAAGTGAAATGAATTATGGCAATGCCATAAGGTATGAGAGTAAAGAATTAGGAATCCTCTGCTATAAAGTACCTGCCCTGAATGTGAAGAAGTGTAGTGTTATTTGAAGATGGACTTGGATTAGTTAAAAACGTATATTTCAGACTTTAGGGAAACTACTAAAATTTTTTAAATAAATATAATTGATAGACTAATAGAAGAGATAAAATGGAATCATATAAAATGCTCAATTAAAATCCCCAGGAGAACTCAGTAAAAGAGGAGAAAACAAATAAAGAACGCATGCAATGAAGAAAACAATGGCCATAAATATGGAATATATTTCTACAACTATATCAATACTATATTTAAATGTGAAAGGTCTAAAGGTATGTCTGTCAAAAACATATAAATTGTCAGAGTGGATTAAAAAAACAAAACCCAACCAAATGTTGCCTATAAGATACCCATTTTAAATATAAAGACTTTTAGATATGTTAAATGTAAAGTGAAGGAGAAAGCTATACCATGCTAACACTAAAAGAAAAAGCAGGAATGGTTGTATTAATTTCAGACAAAGAAGATTTCAACATACACCAAAAAAATCAGGGATAAGGAGGGATATTATGTAATAAGGAGTCAATTCTTCATGAAGACATCACAATCCTAAATGCATATTCAACTAAAAACAGAGCATCAAAATTACATGAGGAAAAACTGATGGAACTGAAAGTAGAAGTAGACAAATCTACTATTAGAGTTGGAGACATCAACACACCTCTGTGAATAATTCACAGATTCAGCAGGCAGAAAATCAGTAAGGGTATAGTTGACCTGAACTGTGTCATCAGTTAATTTGATTAAGTAACATGTATAGAATACTCCCTACAGCAACAGCAGAATACACATTCTAGTCAAGTTCACATAAAACATACACCAAGATAGATGAAATTTTGGGCTATAAAACATACCTTAACAAATTTAAAAGAATAGAAATCACACAAAGTATGTTCTCAGACCATAATGGAATTAATCTAGAATTCAATAACAGAAAAATAACTGGAAAATCCTCAAATATTTGGAGATTAAAGAACACGCTCTGAAATAACACATGGGTTAAAGAACAAACCAAGATAAAACAAAAAAATTTTGAACTAAATGAAAATGAAAACACAACTTATCAAACTTAGAGAGAAATACAGAGTGCTGAATGCATATATTAGAAAAGAAGAAAGATCTGAAATCAATCATCTAAACATCCACCTTAAGAAACTAGAAAAAAGAAGAGCAAGTTAAATCCAAAGTAAACAGATGAAAATAAATAGTAAGAATTAGAGCAGAAATAAATGAAATTAGAAACAGGGAATCAGTAGAGAAAATCAGCAAAAACAAAATCTGGTTCTTTGAAATGATCGATAAAATTGAGACACCTCTAGACAGTTTAATAAAGAGAAAGAAGATACAAATTACTAATATCATAATGAAGGAGAGGCATCACTGCTAATGCCATGGATATTAAAAGGAATATTATGACCAATTCTGTGCTCACAAATATATAACCTAGATGAAATGAACTTATCCCTTGAAAGACACAATCTACCAACATTCACACAAAAGATATAGATGATCTGAATAGATCTCCCATAACAGAGCACAGGACAAGATGGGTTTACTGGTAATTTCTACCAAGCATTTAAGGAAATTATACCAGTTGTCTTCAGAAATCTCTTCCAGAAAACAGAAGCAGAGGGAATACTTCCTAACTCATTCTGGAGGTCAACGTTGACCTCATACTAAGAAAAGTCAAAGGTATTATAATAAAGGAAAACTATAGGCCAATATCTCTTGAGAACAAAAATGCAAAAACCCTCATCAAAATATTAGAAAATAGAATCTGACAAGATGTAAAAAGAATTATACCCCCCATGACCAAGTGGGATTTATTCCAGGTATGCAAGGCTGGTTCACCATTCAAAATTCAATTAATCTAATCAACAGGCTAAAGATGAAAAGTCATATGATCATATCAGTAAGTGCAGAAAAAGCATTTGACAAAATACAGCCCCCATTCATGATAAAAACTCGCAGCAAACTAGGGATAGAGGGGAAATTCCTCAACTTGATAAAAAAAAAAGACGTACAAAGAACGTATAGCTAACACCATACTTAATGGTGAGAAACTAGATGCTTTTTCCCTAGGATTGGGAACAAGGTGAGTGCATCCCCTCTCACCACTCCTATTCAACATGATACGAGAAGTCTTAAGTAATACAATAAGACAAGAAAGAGAGATAAAAGGTATACATATTGAAAGGAAAAAAGAAAACTGTCTTTGATTGCAGGTTACATGATCGTCTTGTAAAAAAAAATCCCAAAGAATCAGCAACAAAAATCTTCTGGAATTAGTAAGCAAATTTTAAGCAAGTGTGTAGGGTACCAGGTTAATATACAAAAGTGAATTGTCTTCCTATATACCAGCAATGTACAATTGGAACTTAAAAACACACCATTTACAATGGCATGAAAAAAAATGGAATACTTTGGTATAAACCTAACAATATATATATCAGATCTATGTAAGGAACCTATAAACCTCTCATGAAAGAAATCAAAGAAGATCTATAGAGAAATATTTCATGTTCATGAATAGGAAGACTCAATATTGTTAAGATGTCAGGTCTTCCCATATGATCTGTAGAGTCAATGCAATCCCCTCAAAAATCAGAGCAAGTTACTTGTGGTTATTGATAAACTGATTCTAAAGTTTGTAAGGAAAGGTAAAAGACCTAGAATAGCCAACACAATATTGAAGAATATCAAAGTCAGAGGACTGACAGTACACAGCTTTAAGACTGTATAACGCTACAGTAATCAAGACAGAGTGGTACTGGTGAAAGAATAGATAAATGAATCAGAATGGAGAACCACACAGATATAATCAACTGATCTTTGACAAAGGAGCAAAATCAATTCGGTGGAGAAAGGGTAGTCTTTTCAACAAATACTGTTGGAACAACTGAACATCTACATGCAAAAAATAAATAAAAGAATCTAGACATACATCTTATACCTTTCACAAAAATTAACTCAAAATAGATGATAGACCTAAATGTAAACTGTAAACTATAAAACTCCTAGAAAATAACATAGGTAAAAATCTACATGACCTTGGGTTTGGTGATGTCTTTCTGATATGACAGCAAAAGCATAATCCACAAAGAAAGAAATTATAAGTAGGACTTAATTAAAATTTAAAAACATCTGCACTGTGAAAGACACTGCTAAGACAATGAAAAGAGAAGCCGCAGGCTGGGAGCACTATTTGCAAAACCTACACCTGATAAAGGACTAGTATCCAAAATATACAAAGAGAACTTAAAAATAAAAATTTTTTAAAAACCCAGTTCAAAAATCGGTAAAAGATATGAACAGACACCTCACCAAAGAAGATTCAGACATACTTCATTTTATTGCAGTTTGGTTTATTGTGCTTCGACGATACTGTGTTTTTTTTACAAATTGAGGGTTTGTGGCAACACTGCATCAAGCAAGTCTGTCAGCACCATTTTTCCAAGAGCATTTGTTCACTTTGTGTCTCTGTGTCACATTTTGGTAATTCTCACAACATTTCAGACTTCATTATTATTATTATATTTGTTATGGTGATATGTGATCAGTGATTGTTTTGGGATGCCAAGAACTGTGCAGATATAAGATGGCAAACTTAATCGATAAATGCTGTGTGTGTTCTGATTGCTCGGTGGACCGGGCCTTCCCCCATCTCTCTCCCTCTCTTTGGGCCTCCCTATTCCCTGAGACACAAGAGTAGTGAAATTAAGCCAAATAATAACCCTACAATGGCCTCTAAGTGTTCAAGTGAAAGGAAAAGTCACATGTCTCTCTCTTTAAATCAAAAGCTGAAAATGATTAAGCTTCATGAGAAAGGCATGTTGAAAGTTGAGGTGGGCCAAAAGCTAGGCCTCTTGAGCCAGTTAGCCAAATTTTGAATGCAAAGGAAAAGTTCTTGAAGGAAATTAAAAGTGCTACTCCAGTGAACACATGAATGATAAGAAAGCAAAACAGCCTTATTGCCGATATGGAGAAAGTTTTACTGGTCTGGATAAAAGGTCAAAGCAGCCACAACATTCCTTTAATCCACAGCCTAATCTAGAGCAAGGCCCTAACTCTTCAATTCTGTGAAGGTTGAGAGAGGTGAACAAGCTGCAGAAGAAGAAAAGTTTGAAGCTAGCAGAGTTTGGTCCATGAGGTTTAAGGAAAGAAGCCGTATGTATAACATAAAAGTGCCAGGCGAAGCAGCAAGTACTGATGTAGAAGCTGCAGCAAGTTATCCAGAAGATCCAGCTAAGATCATAATGAAGGTGGCTACACTAAACAACAGATTTTCAATAGAGATGAAACAGCCTTCTATTGGAAGAAGATGCCATATAGAACTTTCATAGCTAGATAGGAGAAATCAATGCCTGACTTCAAAGCTTCAAAAGACAGGCTGACTCTCCTGTTCAGAGCTAATGTAGCTGGTGACTTTCAGTTAAAGCCAGTGCTCACTTACCATTCTGAAAATCCTAGGGCCCTTAAGAATTATGCTAAATCCACTCTTCCTGTGCTTTATAAATGGAACAACAAAGCCTGAATGACAGCACATCTGTTGACAACGTGGTCTACTAAATATTTTAAGCCCACTGTTGAGACCTACCAATCAGAAAAAAAAGATTCCTTTCAAAATATTACTGCTTGCTGAAAAAGCACCGGGTCACCCAAGAGCTGCGATGGAGATGTACAATGAGATTAATGGTGTTTTTATGACTGCTAGCACAACATCTGTTCTGCAGCCCATGGATCAAGAAATTATTTCGACTTTCAGGTCTTATTATTTAAAAATTACATTTTGTAAAGCTGTAGCTGCCATACATAGTGATTCCTCTGATAGATTTGAGCAAAGTAAATTGAAAACTTTCTGGAAAGGATTCACCATTCTAGATGCCATTTTTTAATGGCTGAATAGTATTCCACTGTATATATACACCATCTCTTTATCCATTCATCTGTCAGTAGACATTTAGGTTGCTTCCATATCTTGGCTATTGTAAATAGTGTTGCTATGAACATTGGGGTGCTTGTATCTTTTTGAATTAGAGTTTTCTCTGGATATATGCCCAGGCGTGGGATTGCTGGATTATATGGTAGCTCTGTCTTTGGTTTCTTAAGGAACCTCCATATGATTCCCCATAGTGACTGCACCAGTTTACATTCCCACAACAGTGTAGGAGGGTTCCCTTTTCTCTACACCCTCTCCAGCATTTGTTATTTGTAGATATTTTAATGATGGTCATTCTGACAGGTGTGAGGTAATACTTCACTGTAGTTTGTTTTTTTTTCTTTTTTGCGGTACGTGGGCCTCTCACTGTTGTGGCCTCTCCCGCTGCAGAGCACAGGTTCTGGACGTGCAGGCTCAGCGGCCATGGCTCATGGGCCCAGCCGCTCCATGGCATGTGGGATCCTCCCAGACCGGGGCACAAACCCACGTCCCCTGCATCAGCAGGCGGACTCTCAACCACTGTGCCACCAGAGAAGCCCTTCACTGTAGTTTTGATTTGCATTTTTCTAATAATTAGTGATGATGATCATCTTTTCATGTGCCTGTTGGCCATCTATATGTCTTCTTTGGAGAAATGCCTATTTAGGTCTTCTGCTCATTTTTTTAATTGGTTTGTTTGTTGTGTTTTTTTTTTTTTTCATATTGAGCTGTATGGGCTGTTTGTATATTTTGGAAATTAATCCCTTGTCAGTAGCATTGTTTGCAAATATTTTCTCCCATTCTGTAGGTTGTATTTTCATTTTGTTTATGGTTTCCTTTGCTGTGCAAAAGCTTTTAAGTTTAATTAGGTCCCATTTGTTTATTTTTGCTTTTATTTCCTTAACTTTAGGAGATGGGATCCAAAAAGATCTTGCTGTGATTTATGGCAAAGAGTGTTCTGCCTATGTTTTCCTCTAGGAGTTTTATCGCATCTGGTCTTACATTTAGGTCGTTAATCCATTATGAGTTTATTTTTGTGTATGGTGTTAGAGAATGTTCTAATTTCATTCTTTTACATTTAACTGTCCAGTTTTCCCAGCACCACTTATTGAAGAGGCTGTCTTTTCTCCATTGTATATTCTTACCTCCTTTGGCCATAGGTGTGTGGGTTTATTTCTGGGTTTTCTGTGCTGTTCCATTGATCTATATTTCTGTTTTAGTGCGAGTACCATACTGTTTTGATTACCGTAGCTTTGTAGTATAGAATGAAGTCAGGGAGCATGATTCTTCCAGCTCTGTTCTTTTTTCTCAAGATTGTTTTGCCTATTTGGGGTCTTTTGTGTTTCCGTACAAATTTAAAAATTTTTTGTTCTAGTTCTGTGAGAAATGCCATTGGTATTTTGATAGGGATTGCATTGAATCTGTAGGTTGCCTTGGATAATGGATAAATTTTAAATGCATGTTGCTAGGTGAAAGGAGCAAGTCTAAAAAGGCTACATATTGTGATTCCAACTATATGGCATTCTGGAAAAGGCTAAACTAGTATGCAGACATGTATTTTATTGCACTGCTATCTGAGATGGCCTAGAAGCAATGACATCCCAGGAGCAATGAGCATATTTAGTGCCCTGATCTTAGTTTCTAATGGCATTGTCCAAGAAAAGGGCCCTTGGAGAAATGGCTAATTCTAAGACTGAAGCAGGAAATGCATAAGACGAATCTGGGCCATCTTGTAGCTCCAGAAATTAAGTTCTTAAAATACCCCACCCTGTTGGGGTTATATTCAAGGGACACTGGGAAAAAATTGAAAGAGCTACCAATGGCTAAAGCTGGAATATTTGACCAATGAAGTAAATAAAGTAATATTGGATTATAATGTTAATAAATTAATAATAATTATTATTAAATATCCATGACTCCATACTGGTATAAATGGTTGAATAAATAAATGGAGTGAATAGACAAATCTCCCAAGCAGAATAATTCCAACAAATTTACATAGATCCTCTGCCCTCAAGGAAGTGGGATGTAACTTCCCACTCTCTCAGTGTGGGCTGTGCATCATGTCTTTTCCTCAGAGGACTGTATAGAAAGGGAAAAAGAAGAGTAATTTTACCATGGAGAATCCTGACAAACACTACTAGGCCAGGTGATCAAAGTCTGTACTAACTGTAGTAAGTTATATTAATAGTATATCCTGTGGATATGATGCAATGAGAATGGCTCTTTACTTCTCTGGTCTTACAAAAACACATAACCCCAGCCAGATCTTGAGGAAGATATCAGACAAATCTCAATAGAGAGTCATGCTACCGAATAACTGACCACTACTCTTCAAAACTATCAAGGTCATGAAACACAAGGGAGTTCTGGGAAACTGTCAGAGCAAGATGAGCCTAAGGAGACATGATGTCTAAATGTAATGTGGTATCCCAGAGGGGATTCTGGAACAGAAAAAGTGATTAGATAAAAACTAAGGAGATCTGAATAAGGTACTAATAATGATTTGGTATTGGTTCAGTAGTTACAAGAAATGAAGCATACTAATGTAGATGTTACTAGTAGGAGGAACTGAGTGTGGGGTGTATGGGAACTGTGTACTATTTTTGCAGTTTTTCTTTAAATCTAAAACTGTTCTAAAATAAGATTTGTATTCTGAAAAAGGAAAAATTATATCACACTAGAGTGGCAAGTTTAGAAAATTTAGAAATATTGATAGGAAGAGCATGTATATGGTATCATCTCTAGAAGCCTTCTATAATTCCACTTCCTCTCCAGTAAGGCAGAACGAAACGTTTTTCTATGTGGTTCTATATTTTCCAGTACTTATTTCTTTTATGACATCACATGTGTAGACAGTAAGTTTATTATTTGATTCTAAGCTCTTTGAAGACAGGAAGTCTTACTTATTTTTATATTCCCATCATCTACCATAGTGCTTGGCAGATTCTACATCTTTTATAAATGTTCGTTGAATATACAAATAAATAAACAAGAGGAACTATGGTTCCTCTACAATAATTAATACAACTTGATTTTTCAATGTGTCTAAATCCTTAACATTCATAATATATTCAATGCATACAATCAGTAAGGACATTCAGAACGTGTCTATAGCGAATAAAAATGAGTGAAAGCTAATAGTCATTGCTCAGCTGCTTTTTATTGAAGAATGTCAGTTATCGTCCCTAAAGGTTTTTTTCTCCATATCCTTCCACAAAAGCAAGGGGATATGAATGTCCAGTTATTTGTTAGGAAGAGAGGCCAATGAAACTAACAAGTATTTCAACAAGATTTTTGACCCATTTCTATTTATGTTGGTTTAAAATCAACTGCATTTTTATTCTGTCTTTGAAATAGTTGTTCATTATCTTTTACTTATTATAAACCATACCACTTTAAACAATCTTTCAAATAAATGTATGAATCTGTTCTGTTGAGATAATAAAGAGCTAAATTTTATAAACCA
Source organism: Grampus griseus (assembly GCF_964374135.1). NCBI lineage: Eukaryota > Metazoa > Chordata > Mammalia > Artiodactyla > Delphinidae > Grampus > Grampus griseus. The sequence goes on along the minus strand of NC_138999.1, from coordinate 122,737,188 downwards.
TGATTTATAAAGACCTTTACAAAGGTCTTTCTGTGCTGTCTTCTTTTAATATTTAATTTTCTTTCAGCTTTGCCTGGGGGTTTCTCAAAAATCAAATCACTGTTATTACTGTTCCCATAAGTTTCATTTTGATTTAGGTTTTTAATCTTGTTATTAAACATTAGTGATTCTGTACTCTCTTTATTGTTCACTAGTCATTAATAGGCCACATTGTTGGGTAACTACTAATTTTGGCAAGTGAGAAACAGATATTCTGTTTTAAAATAAATTGTTAATGGGAGCAAAACAAAATAGTCCCTTTTGATTTTTTTTCCCCTATCTGATATCTTGCAAGCAGAACTCATATTTTCTTCATTAAGCAAATACTTACTAAATACTATATTGAGTATATTCTGGCTGCCTAGCACTGTGTTTTATAAGGTTGGAAATACAAAAGCTCTAAAGTAGCCACAAAAATCTTCTAATTATTTATTAAATGTAATAAAAAGTTGTTTTTTAATTAGTTGGCTCTATTCAGTTATACAAATAATACATGATCGTAATAAAAATTGAAACAATAAAGAAGGGTATAAGGTGAAATGTCAGTCTCCCTTCCTGCCTTCCTGATATCTCCATCCCCCTTACCTGGAGACAAATGCTTACCATCGTCTTGTATAATCTTTTAGAAATCTTCTATGTATATTTAAGCATATATTACATACACATACACGCACACACACCATTTTTACTATAAAAATGGGACCTTATTATATGTATTTTTCTGCATTTAATTCTGCTTTTGAAATTTCTAAATCAGAATATATGGATGGTTTACCTCATTCTTTTAAATGGACATACAGTAAGATACCAAGTAAAGATATGTTTAAGGCATATAGATTTTATGTAGAAATTGCATCTATGAAAAATGCAAATAAGTACCTATAAAACAAGGGAGAATTTTTTATATCAAATATAGAACCAGATACACTGTTAAAGTTTTAAATTTTGTTTATTCACTGTAACAAATTTAGCCCTTTACTATACACAGGGAGGAGGCTTTTATAAAAATATCATGAAATTCTTTATGTAGATTAATATTCATATACATTATTCATTGAGCACCATCTATAAGCCAGAATTCATGCTAGTTGCTTAATAAATACCATGTTATCTAGTGCTCAGCAAAGACATTGTAATCAAGGAAACTTGGGTTTCATTCCCTAAGTGGTTTAACAACTATATAATTTGGGGTATTGCTGCCTCTGTTTCCTGATCTTCAAAATGAGAGTAATGTTACTTACCCAGATGGATTTATGCACTAATTAATGATATACTATATGTAACTACCTTGAGGGTTGTTATGAAAATGAAATGAAATAATATATATAGAAGTGCTCAGAGCAGAGCCTAGCAAAGAGTAAGTTTCATACAAGTTTGCTAAGTAATAGACTATGTATGTAGCACAATACCCATAGATCATTTAACTAATAATATGAGTCACACATTATGCTAGAACTTACAGATATAATAAAATATTCTGGCTAATTGAAATTGGAAAGAGTATTGGCAGGGGATTTCACATTATTTGTATAGTCCTTTATTGTTTAAATTATGAATATTATTTAAAGTGTGAATTAATTTATATTTTACCAGTTATACATGCACATAGTTTTAAAAGATAAAAAACAAAAAGGTTTATAATAAGAATCTGTCTTCATCTGTCCCACCCCTCCCTGTCCCTTAGTTCTGCTCTTGAGAGGCAATCAATCAATTATTGTAGCTGTTTCAACTGGTATTAACTGCCATATTTGTAAGTAATGTACATACATTGCTCTTTTTGGATTCATCAGTTTCAGACATTATCTACTGACTATTGAAAACATTATGATAGTTGAAGATTTATCTTTTTATATTACAGTCCTCCCTGCTTTGCCAAGCCAGTTTCCTCATGTGGTTATATCATAGTTTTTTGTTGTTGCTATGAAATCAGTACAGTTGCCCCTTGGTATCCATAGGTGGGATTCATTCCAAGACCCCCCCCCACACACACACAGTGAGGAAACCAAAATCTGCAGATGCTCAAGTCTTTTATATAAAATGGTGTGGTATTTGCATTTAACCTATACACATCCTCCCTTATACTCTAAACCCTCTCTAGGATACTTATAATATCTAATACAATGTAAATACTATGTAAATAGTTGTAAGTACAATATAAATTCTATGTATATAGCTGCCAGCTTTTCAGAACTTTCTGGAAATTTTTAAAAAATATTTTTGGGGCTTCCCTGGTGGCGCAGTGGTTGAGAATCTGCCTGCTAATGCGGGGGACACGGGTTCGAGCCCTGGTCTGGGAAGATCCCACATGCCACGGAGCAACTAGGCCCGTGAGCCACAACTACTGAGCCTGTGCGTCTGGAGCCTGTGCTCCGCAACAAGAGAGGCCACGGCAGTGAGAGGCCCGCGCACCGCGATGAAGAGTGGCCCCCGCTTGCCACAACTAGAGAAAGCCCTTGCACAGAAACAAAGACCCAACACAGCCAAAAATAAAAAAAAAATTTTTAAATAAAAAAAAAATATTTTTGATCAGTGGTCACAGATGTGGAACCCCCAGATAAGGAAAGACAACTGTATTCAACATTTGCATTAATACTGATGTAAATATTGTTTAATGCTGGACCATACTTTGAACAATTGTTAATGAATTAGTTTCGTGGACCCCTACTTGGGCCCTAGCCCAACTCGAGGCCCCCGTCTTGAGCCCCTTGCTGAACCGAAACCCCTATGGCTCAGTTCAGGGAGGTTTTTTCCCATTCGGATTCACACAGCCAATAAGGAAACCAATGCTGAGGCTGAAACAGCAGGAGCTTTATTCAATGGCCAGAGAATGGAGAAGTGGGAACTTAGTTCACAAATCAACTTCTCTTCAGGGGGCGATCAAGTCAAGATTTTTTAAGGCAATGTTAGTGAGGGGGAGGCATATGTATTGGTCTTCTAGGAAAAGGTGGAGTTCTTCCTGGTACTCGGGTGCCAACTCTGCCCTTTTATGGTCCTTTGGCATCTGGGTTGGAAGCTGGTTGAACCATCATGGTGTGGATGGGTGGAGAACTTACTATTATAATGAGATGGTAATGAGCTGCAGGGCAACCTTTGTCCTACTTTTGGAGCTGAATCAGCTTGCACCAGTTTTCTTGTCGTTAGACTCTTGTTCCTGCGATGTTAACACAGCTAGAGGATATGGTTAGTTTTGGTTTTCTGCAAGTTTACCTGGAGAAAGGGGCAAGGGTATGGTTCTGAGGCAACAGCCTTGGTAACACTGACTACACTTACTTTCTCTTAAAACGTTTCATTTGTCCTGAAATTAATAATCTCCTCCTTGTTCTCCATTATTTGATTGTCTTTTAAGTACCTGTTCTTCCATTTTTCTCCCAATACTCCAACATATCTGTAAAACATCTATTAATAATTTCTTGAAATGTTCCAAAACATCATGTAACCCATAAATTTCCATATTTTTTAAACTTAGAGATTTTCCTCCCAGAGGTTTCAGTTTCCCCTTTTATAACCTGGATTGGTTGTTCCTATGCCTGCTTCATAAGCGGTTATTCTGGGAGTTCCCTTCACCATTCCCCAGGCTTGGATTTCCTATATTTTGAGTTTCGTGTCTTCTCTCAGCTTATTCTTTTGTTCTCTGAAATACATCCTCCAGTGCCTTTCTTAGTTAGAGTACACAGTATACAAATTTTTGAGTCTTCCCATGTCTGAAAGTGTTCATTCTGTCTTCCACTTGATTGATAGTCGGATTGGTATAGAATGCAAGGTTGAAAATATTTAGTATCTGAAAGTCTTCTTCCTGTCTGTTCAGTGGCTTCAGAGAAGAATTCTTCAGTTACCTGATTAAGGATGCCTATGCCTGGCTGCCTGTATTCTAGGAGCAAAGATAGAGGATGAGGCCACAGTTTAATAATTTAACTTCTACGTAATTCTCCTTTAGGTCTGTGCCTCATTCATGTTTTCTTCTTCACTTGGCATCTCCAAGTTGAGAGATTCTCAGATTTAATTTCTCTAAGAAGTTAGGGGTCACCTGCCTGGCAAGGTAGGAGAGGAACTAATTTCTGGTAATATCCACACAACTTACTTTCACTTTCTGCATTAACTAATGACTTTATCCCTAAGCATTGAGGCCCTCAGGGGTACTTCGAGATGAATTGTTCTTTTTTCATCAGTCTTCCTTTACTGGCACTTAATTCTAGCCTCCTCTGGCCTTGTAAATGAACTATCATGCTCCTGTCTTTGAAAACAAAGTTACTCTCTTATCTGTTTTCTTCTTTCCTGTTTGTTTTATCTTTATGGGTTTATGCCTTACAGGCTGTAGTAGGCATAATAATAACTCCCCCTCAAAGATATCCACATCCGAATCCCTGGAACCTGTATATATATATATAAAATCGTCCATGTTAAAAGGGACTTTGCAGATGTGATTAAATTAAGCATTTTGAGGTTGGGAGATTACCCTGGATTATCTAGGTGAGCCCAATGTAATCACAATAGTCCTTATAAAAGGGAGACGGGAGGATCAGAGTTATTAGTTAGAGATGTGAGGATGGAAGCAAGAGGTTAGAATGATGAAACAAAGGGACCATGAGCCAAGGAATGCAGACCTCCTCCAGAAGCTGAAAAAGTCCAAGAAAAGGAACTGTAAGAGAGTAAATTTGTGTTGCTTTAAGCTACACAAGTGTGGTAATTTGTTACAGCAGCAATAGGAAACTAATATGGATTGCGCTACCAACTGTGGGGTTTTGTAACAAATATCTAAATATGTAGAAATGGGTTTGGAACTGAGTAACTGGCAGAGGCTGGAAGGATTTTGACGAGCATGATAAGAAAAGCCTAGATTACCTTGAAGAGACTGTTAGAAATGTGGGCATTAAAAGTGTTGCTGGTGAGGGCTCAGAAGGAATATAGTAAAGGAAACATGCTGCCTTAGAGAATACCTAACTTATCATGAGCAGAATGTTGGTAGAAATGTAGATGTTTAAAGAAAACGCTGCTGCTAAGGTCTCAGAAGGAAATTGTGAACATGTTATTGGAAACTGGAAGAAAGGGGACCCTTGTTATATCATTGCAGAAAGCTTTGCTGAACTGTGCCCTACAGGTACGTGGAAAGCGGAACTTGTGAGCAGTGAACTTGGATATTTAGCTGAGATTTCCAAGCAAAGTGTTGAAGTTGCAGGCTAGTTTTTTCTTGCTGCTTATAATAAAATGCAAGAGAAAAGAGACAGATTGAGGGAAGGACTATTATACAAAAAAGGAACCAGAACTTGATGATTTGTGAAATTTTCAACCTATCCAGATTATAAAAGTAGCTAAAACGAGGAGATTCAGTACCAGGAAATCATACCTGGAGAGAAAGCAAAGGGTGTGGCTAGACAACGTTTTGCTAATGCTGCCTCGAAAGGAACAAGAGAGCAGAGTATTTACTCAGAGGGATCTTTGAAAAGATTACTCATGTGATTCGTGGACCCCCTCAGCCATTTCAGCGGAGCTGAGCTGAAAAGAGATACGGGATTACCTAGGAAAGAGCTTTGGAATGGCTTCCTCTCTAATGGAGTGTATCCTTTTGATATACATGGCAGACTCACGTTTTTTGTAAACGTTATATCAGAAGAAATACTGCCATCTGTACTGAAAGAGACAGAGAAAAGACGAAATAAAAGAAGGCTAACAGACTCCCCAAAATCTACAAATAAGAAACATTGCTGGTAAAACTGCTTAACTGAAAACACATGCTGTGGTTCATAAAATGGAAGGATGATTTCAAAGGCAGAGTGGAGGGCCCTGAGGGTGGAGCCATGGGCTCAGAGGGAGGAGCTGGGAGCCAAAGAGGATTATTCCCTAGTGTATTCTGGATTGGATTTTAAATTTTCTTGGTACCAGTAACTCCTTTTTTCCTTTTCCTTTCTCCCATTTTGAACAGAAATATGTATAGCTGTTATCCTGTACCTGCCCCTGTCGTTGTATTTTGGGATCAGATGACCTGTTTCTTGAGTTTCAGAGGTTCACAGGTGGAGAGGGATTTTGCTCCAGTATAGAATATACTGAGTCTCACCCATACCAAATTAGGGGATTTCAATTATGAGATCTGTGACTTTTGATGATATGATGGAGACAGTTTGATGAGATTTTGGACTTGAGTTGATGCTGTAATGAGTTGAGACTTTTGTGGACCTTGATATATGATGAATGTAGTTTGCAAGTGAGACGGATGTGCATCTTTGGGGCCTAGGGGGAAGACTACGGAAGGCTGAATAATGAACCCCCGAAGGTGTCCATGTACTATTCCCTGGAACATGTGACTATGTTTCCTTACATGGTAAAACAGACTTTGCAGATTGATTATATTAAGGACCTTGAGATAGGAAATTATCCTGGGTTATCCTGGTGGAGCCAGTGTAATCACAAGAGTCCCTATAAAAGGGAGGCAGGAGAATCAGATTCATTAGTCTTAGATGTGACAATAGAAGAAGTAGGTTGAAGTGAAATGAAGAAAGGGCCATGAGCCAGGGAGTGCAGCCTCCAGAAGATGAAAAAGGTAAGGAAAAGGATTCTTCCCTGAAGCTTCCAGAAATAACACTGCTGACACCCTGATTTTAGAGTTTTGACCTCCAAAGCTATAAGAAAATAAACATGTGTTGTTTTAGGCCACTAAGTTTGTGGCAGCAAAAAGAAACAAGTAAAGATTTTAATGCATTTTAATGAGATTTTGTGAGGGGTTAGAGAGAAGCATGTGTGTCTAGTTTCCCATGTTTTAACTAGAAATAGGTTGTATTATTATTATTAGAAAAAATATTTAAAATATGTCCCCTTCAATAAAATCCTGCCTGTCCTTTGTAATCTAGCTAGCATCTAACCACTTCTGTGAAAACCTTTTCTTTTTAACTTCTCTAGCACTCAGTGGCTTATCTTTTTTGAACCTGTGTAATATTTACTATTTTTACTGCTTAATTTTATACTTAACCATATATAGTATTAGTTTAGTGACTAAAGATTTCATATATTAATTCCTAAACCATTTGTCAACATATCTTAAATATATTGAGTATCTCCCAGTGCCAGGCACCATGCTGAGTGTTGAGATGCAAGATTCAAAGAGGAATCCAAGAGACAAATCATGCCTTGAAAAGCACAAATAGCATCCATTATTATAATTTCCTATCACCTTGTAAGACTCTGTCACTAGATTGTAGACTCCCTGAAGGCAGGGCATTTTATATTCCTCTAATATGCTTGACATGATATTAGAATCTTAGTAGAACTTTATCTGTGAGGAAGATAGGAAGAAAAAAAGGAAAGAAAAAAATACAGTAATCTCTTCTAGGACAGGATGGAATTCTTTCTGTTCCCCACTATCAGAATGCCATTTAGGCAATCTTGCTAGAATAATCTATTAAAACAGTTTATTCCTCTTGGTAGGCAACTCTAAACAGTCACAAAATTAGCCTGAAATCTATTGTGTAGTTTCATTTAGAATGAGTCTCCTTAATTCTTGATCTATGTGTTATAATTAAAATTAAAACATCTGCAGACATTTTATATTGATGGTAATTTAGAATTTTTGATTTGGCCTTTTATAAAGGTTGTTTAAAGTCAAATTCCCTAAAATACATTTTATGTTTCCTCCCTTGACCTTTAAGAAATTCATTTAGGCAATTAATGTCTATAATTAATAAAGTTAGTGATTTTAGCTCTTGTGCAGCAGAATCTCTAAGAAAAGGCCTCATACCTAGCCAATGAGAAAAAGAACATGTTTTAATTTTCAGTACATGCCTTTGGTTCCCATGGAAACAGTTCAGTAAAAGAAGTTTGAAATGTTACATATTATTTAATATCTTATATTCATATAAATATTACCAGAAGGTATGTCATATCTATTCAAGTGTAAAGTATCATTGGAGTTAAACAAAGGAATATGTTAAATTGAAAGTCATTGTGGCCCATTGCTGTTGACACTGCTGGCCTGGAAGGAACTCAAGAACTATCTTGAAAAAATAATCAGTACCTTTAGTAGAAAGTGTAGTGATTTTATTAGTGAGGATTCTTGTAATCACAGTATAAGAATTCTATTTTGTAGAAAAAGACTTCCGAATTATTTGAATTTTAAGGTTTTGAAGGGATATCAATTTAAAATTGGCTTACATTTATTCACTTAGATTTATTTGGGGATCAGTAAAACTGGATGGATCCCAAATAAAAGAAGTTATTGGCTTTGCATTCTAATGAAAAATTTCAAAATGGAAACCATTCGAATAAATATAGTTTTCACTTTGAACCAATTCCATCTACTATTCGCCAATCTCAACTACTATGCCTAAGCATTTAGCTATTTCAGATCACTGAGAATTCTCAGTTTGTAGCTCCACAAATCTTTCAGATTAGAATAACATTGTTGGATGGGACTTTGGAGATATTTATTTTCTTTCATATTTCTGGTTTTTTAAAATCTCAGAATATTGAAGGAATTTGCTGAACACCATGAAGTCTATATATCATACTTTCTTCTGCAGCATATTTACATTGATTGTCACATGCAGTTTCTAGTTATGGCTACTACACATCATCCTGACCATTCCCTAATGCACTAGTCCATGTGGAATCTTTCCTGGACTGCTTAGTCTCACAATGTGGAACGCTAAGGAAGGGACCACACCCACCCATGTTCCAGTAGTACCTTAAACTCTTATGTTTGCTTCCTTGTATGTCAGTCTTGTCAGTCTGTAAACTCTCTGAGGCTGAGGGCCATGTCTTACTGGTTTTTAATTCATCCTTGCCTGGCCTATCTGAAATGGAGCTCAATGAATTAATATTAACATGCTTTCCTTAGAGAAGTATATTCTTGTATTTAGCAATGTATATACTGGAGAATTATTCTAAATAACTCTAGAAATAATTCTTTGCAAATATTTGAGTGTGTGGCACATGCTAAATTTCCAAATAGCCAACTAGCCTGTTGCCACATACACAAAAATGCCTAAGTGGCTTTTCTGTGAGAATGATGCATGACTGGCTTTTAAATAGCTCAAAGGTTAGGAGATACTGGTAGAGTGTTACAAAAAACATCCATGTGACTGCATTGCCGAAGAAAAAGATAATTTCAAAATGTATCCTTAAGCAAATATTGCCAGGTCTTTTCCAGTACAAAACAGGGTGATTTACAAGCAAAGTGGTTACACTGACAAGATCTGATGGTACCCAGGACCCTTGGTGCTCTCTGACTCATCGCCTGACCTTGTCACTAAACTTCTTTTTGTGCCTGTCAGTGCAGCTGTAAAACTGCAAAAAGCAGTCTCCCTTAGAAAAGCCTTCCTTAACTGAGGGTTCTGAGAGGTATGTATCTGGAAAATAAAAGGAACTGTAAAGAAAATGCTATAAGCAATACTGTCGATCTCTGTAGCAAAAATCGCCCCAACGCATATTGAAATCTTTGACACGAAGAATTTTTAAAACATTTTTCACTCCCCGTCTCCCTATCCTATCCCCTTAGGATGGGATTAATCCTCTTTTGTAGCATCAAACACCATGGAGTCCAATCAAAGAAGCAAGCTGCCATAATTACTAGCGATCCAAACTACTTCACAAAAGCTACCACATCATGCAAGGAGCTCTGCCTTCTGTCAGTGCTAAGGTTTCCTCCTAGGCAGCAGTGGCCAAGAGTGGAAGGGATATGATGACATGGACTCATGAAATATTTAGTTTATTGATATTGACTAAGATAAAATCAGTTGAGTGCTACAACAGTGTGGTATCTAAAATAAGCTCTTGTATGCAGGTTCAGTACAATTCCTTTTATGTACAATTTAAATCTGTCTCTATATGATCTTATAATTTACCTATTGAACAAGACCCCTACCAGATTCCTTTCTAGTGTTTCCCTGAATGTGGAGCTGACTGGATCATATTTTACTCTGATTACTGATTGACTTTCTGATTACTATTTACTTCATTTGAATAAACTTGGTTTTCATTATATTATAAATATAAAGGGAGCAGGATATAACTAGGGCAACTAGAAATGGGGTCCGTGCAGTTCAGTCTCAGTTATAACTTCTGCTTAACTCAGTCAAACTCAACTGTGTTCTTGACTCAACCTTACTCCTATGATTGTAAGAGTTCAAATACTCTGTTACCTCCATTTCCTTTTCTTATCTGCTGTTCTCCAATATCTCACCTGTACATGTTTCTGATTTCACTGATCTAACACATTCTGTTTCTACTTACTAAAGTGATGTATTTCCCTTCTGCTATGCCAGAGATTTCTACTCTGCTTAAAAACCTGTCTAACAACCATTCAATCAATTCTGTGGTCTGGTGAGATTCACTCAACTAGGCACCATAAGGGGAATATTAGATACTGTTTCTAACTTTACCAAACTCTTCACAAAACAACATCCAATGTTTTATATATCTCCCACTTCTGCAGGCCATTCAGTTGAAACTCTCATTCTGGAGAAATCCAAGAGTGTCATTGCATTCCTCCCTATGTCATCCTATAGACAATTTTTTTATAACTTTACAACTATTTTTGATAAAATGAATTGTCTCAACTCTCACTGGTTAAATTTTTAGTTCAGTTGGCATGATAAAATATCTTCTACCTGAGCATTCTAATGGTATCTCACACTGTGTGCTCATATTTTAGAGGTAAGGTCATTCACATTTAGAGGTTGAATTTTTAGGTCATTATTATTTAGATACCAAAGTTGGCTCTAGCTATCTATGTTATACATGCTGAAAAGAAACTGTGACGCATGCTTGAATTATTTAGGCTTTTATTTCTCTTGGAAAAATGTCATGTTCGTTAAATTTTAAAATGTTCTTTTTAATGTCAATTAACATTGAGATATAAATTAAACAAAAAAAGTACTAAATGGGGGAAAATGTACTATGAGATTATTCCAAGAATATTTTAACTCCAAAAATACGTTATGAATCACAAAAGTACAGAGTTAGCACAAGGTATACTTTAACACCATGTGCATTTATTTTAAAAGGTAAGTCATTTTATGTCAACTGGTAGGTATAGTCACCAAAATGGACTCTATCCACTAAAGAACATTTAGTAAAAAGAAATATAAGTACAGAAACATATTTGCCATTCATTTCAAAGTTTGTGTGCTTTACAAATCGTTTGAACAAAAAGTCTACAGATATAAGGAGACTATTATTTGACCAAAGTATTTGAATTTTAAAAAAATAGAATATTTTAACCATTAAAACAGAATATTCTGGTATAATTATATTTTTTCATGTTGCTAGGGAGCATGTTTTCTTTATTTTAGTATTTCCCAAATCACTTAGCACAGCTCAATACATATTGGTTCAATGAAGTAATTCTCTTCTTCTTTCCTGTTAATTTTCATTTTTGCTGTTGAGATTCAAAGGTCATCCTAAATGAGGAAAAAATATAATGGCTTTGCAAACTCATTAAAATTCATCCCCTTCATCTGAATGTTTTGCTGAATTAATTAATCTATTCATCGATCAAAGCTACGCTGAGTGGAAACTATGTGTTATTATATGCCAGGTACCATTCAAGAACTGGCATGGAGATGAATAAAACACAAGACTTCTCAAAATATTCACAAGCTAGTGGGGAAGGCACATAATCAGATGATTAAGATATAATCAACAAAAATAATTCATAAATAATCAATATGATCTATTTTCATCAACTTTGGGTACAAATCAATCAAATCTTTTTACTTCTAAGTATCTACCACCCCATGTTAGCAGAAATCCCATAGTTTCTGCTTTGATCTCATTCCCCTTACTCCCATTTTAATACCCAGTAACCCAGGGGTAGTTGTTGAATCCAAAGACATCATTTTTGCTTTCAAATGTCAGGGAGAGAGAGAACTGAGAAAACGCATTTTAGTCTACCAAGTTTTCACCTTTGTTGTTTCCACAAGGATCTGGATTTCTCTAACATGTTTAGGTTTATTTAAAGTCTTAGTTCTTTTGATTCATGCTTATATGTTTAGCTATGCCGCATCCTGCCCCATAGTTCTTGGGTCATCCCTGGTCACCACCTAGACAACTTCTAGACTCATGGTGAGATCTAATTTAGAAGTCTTGGAATCCTTTCTTTCCAATGAATCTCAGTAAATATCAGTCCAGTCAACCAGAGAGTTCATGTAATATTGAACCTCAGAAAGTGAGGGATAAGAATTATAGAACTTTCCTCTTAGGTGTCTACTTAATCTCTGTGCAAATTGGTTAACCTCTTTATTAGATTATTTCTGTTTTTTGAAGAATATTAGGATATTGGGAGGGGCTACTTTTTCAAGCCACACACAGCACAACTTTCCCTTAAAGCGTCAGGTACCTGAAGTCTTTGATTTCTATAACAACGGTAGGGAGTTCAAGGTCCCCCAACCTCAAAAAATCTGCCTATGGGTTACTTGTCTCCACCTCTAGACACAGAGTAGTGTCTTATTTACATTTACTATTTATTTTTCATTTTGATTCCTTGCACATGAGAATATTCTCTATAATATGTAAAGAAAGTAATCTGGAAATATTGGAGAAACCCCTTCGGTTTAACTAATTTAAACATAGAGTAATACTTAGTTCACCCAGCAAATTTGTACTGAGTGTCTATTGCTTTCTAAGTTTTGGGACAGCAGTGAATATGAGGCACCAGCTCTTATGGAATGCATATGCTAGTGGTTGGAGGTTGGAGACACACAAAATTATAAACAAATATATATATGTAATATGGCAGATGGTGATCAGTGTTTGAAAAATAAAAATTGGGGTAGGAACAGAGGTTAACTGAGGGTGGAAGGAGGATATTATATAGAATATTTTAATAGAGCACCCAGGGAAACCCTTTTTGCAACGTGACCTTTGTGCCACCATCTGAAGGGAAGAGCACACCATGACAAATATCTTACGGTAAGAGCATTCTTTGTAGAGGGAATAGTAAGATAGGAGCATGCTTTGTTTCAGTTAGGACAATCAGCCAGCTATGGATAAAGTAAGGATGGGAAGAGGGTATCTAAACACTTTTTTAAAACGGTTTAGAAGATTACATGGTGTATTGGCTTTCTATTGCTGCTATAACAAATTACCACAAACTTGGAGACTTAAAACAGCATAAATTAATTATATTACAGTTCTGGAAGTCAGAAGTCTGAAAATGGGTCTTATGGGGCTAAAATCAAGGTGTCTGCAGGACTGCATTCCATTTTGAAAGCTTTAGGGGCAAACCCATTTCCTTGCCTTTTGCAGTTTCTGGAGTCTACCTGCATTCTTTGATTCATAGTCATCTTCCTCTATCTTCAAAGTCAGCACCGTTGCATCTCTCTGACCATTCTTCTGTAGTTACATCTGTCTCTGACCTCCCTATCTGCCTCCCTCTTACAGTTTTTAAGGACACCTGTGATTTCATTGGGCTCAGCTGGATAATTCAGGCTAACCTACCCATTTTAAAGTCAACTGAATAGCAGCCTTAATTCCCCTTTTGCCATGAACTCTAACATATTTACAGGTTCTGGGAATTAGGACGTGGACATCTTTGAGGGACCATTTTACACATACATAGACACACATATACACACACACATACACATATCAGAGTTGGGAAGACCTTCTTAAGCATGAGAGAACCCCTGCTACCACATGAGAAAAGAATAATATATCCTGTAATTAAAAGTATAAAACTTTTTGGCAAAAACACCATACACAAAGTTAAAATTAGAAAATAATACTGTACCTTATATGGCATGTAAAGGACAGTTTTTTTTTTTTTTTACTAATCTGTATTAAACACCAATAACCTAAAAGAAAAATGGTCAAAGGACATTAACAGGCAGTTCTCAGGAAAAGATATACAAATGGACAAGAAACATATAAAGAGATGCTTAATGCCACTCATAATTAGTGTTGCCAGATTTAGCAAATAAAAATACAGGATGCTTAGTTAAACTTGAACTTCAAATAAACAAAGTATACTTCTTCTTCAGTACAAATATGTTCCAAACATTACAAGGACCATACTTACACTAAAAATTATTTGTTGTTAACAGAAATTCAAGTTTAACTGAGCATCCTTTATTTTATCGGGCAACTTTACTCATGGTGAAAGAAATATAAATTAAGAAAGCAATGTGGGGCTTCCCTGGTGGTACAGTGGTTGAGAGTCCGCCTGCCGATGCAGGGGACATGGGTTCGTGCCCCAGTCCGGGAAGATCCCACATGCCATGGAGTGGCTGGGCTCGTGAGCCATGGCCGCTGAGCCTGCGCGTCCGGAGCCAGTGCTCCACAACGGGAGAGGCCACAACAGTGAGAGGCCCGCGTACCACAAAAAAAAAAAAAAAAAAAAAGCAATGTGAATCCATCTAATAGCATCTGGTAAAAATTTAAAATGATTGTACCCTGTGTGTTTAATGTTGTCTGATTTCTAGGCAAGGAGTACCTCAGTTACCCCAGTCCCTTAAGGCTCATGGCCCCGAATTAGTTTTGTCGCCCTAAACCTGAGTTGCAGTGTACCACAGGTCAGCATCTAGGCACTATTTTGCAAACCAAAACACAGTCTTCCTTGTTTGCCCTGTCAAAACAACCAGGCTCTGCTTTGGTATTCTGTGGGTACTCTGATTCATTTGGAGCCTAGAGCCATGTTCTTAACCCCAGCCTGCGTGCTTCAGTTCTAGAAGCCATTATCTCATCTTGTCAGCACTCTCAGATTCACTGTGTCACCAAGACTGCTTTTCTGTGTCTTGCTCCACTTGAGACAATATGACTTGGAACCAAAAAAGCTGAAGTTTTTATTGCCTTTACCACCAAACATTGTTATCAGGGGAACGTGGGCTTGGTTTAAAATGAGCTGCTGAACTGAAACTTTATACCTGTTGATTATTAACTCCCCATTTCAGTTAAACAAGATGAATAAGCTCTAGAGATCTTCTGTGCAATATTGTATAGTCAACAATAATGTGTTATACACTTAAAATTGAGGATCAATCTGATGTTAACTGTTCTTACCACAGTAAAATAAAGTTAAAAAATAATAAAGTGAGCTGCTGAGTGTTGCAACCACTCAGACATTTTGCATGTCATCTATAGCTGAAGAAGAAGGACTCTCAAAGACCTGTTACATAGGAAAGGAAACAGCAAGAATAACCATGAGAACAGAGGCACAAGTATAATCAGAACCCTACAACTCACTGAGAAAACCATTACTGCTGGTAGTATAGTAAAGCCTTGTCAGGTTGGGAAGCTTCATCAGCTTTACGCAGGAAAACCCCATCGAGAATAAGTGCAGGAGATTCTTCTGTGTGTTCAGCAATAAAAGAAGGCATGGGAAACAGGAAATCTGTGTTCTTCCTGCTCTTGCCATATAATGCAATCAATATGCATATCATCTTCTGATCCAACATAACACCTTGATTGTTACATACACAGAAGTACTGTTAGCAGAGCCTGTCTGACTGTGCAAAATAACTTGAGAGGTAAGTGATTGGGAGGTACAGGATGTTTCCAGGACCTTATAGTCCAAAGCAACTAAGACTTATAAAAAAACAAATAACAGAAAAAACTAGTAATTTACAGAATAACCCTAGGCCTTTTCAAAGGCCAAGATAAATTATCACAAAATGAAAAAGTAGGTGTGATGAAGATGAAAAAGTAGCAAGAGCCGTAATAAATAAAGAGCTCTAAGAATCAATATTAACAGTTGAATACTTCTGCAGTGTTGCTCTATTTGCTGCTTTAGATCCATTCTTTTGCCGTTTTCTGCTCTGCTTGATATTCTGAGGACTAACCTCTGAGAAACGTATCATTAAGACTCACTTAAATGCTGGCTTTCAGTTGAGTTCAGCCAATGGAACACTCTGAGTGCAAGAGAAAAACAATTCCCCACTCCCAACCTACCTTGCAGTGGCTAGATCCCTCAAAGAGTTCCTTCAGCAACTGTATCTGGAAAATCACTGGATGCTTTAAGCCAAGATACATGGATACCTGGGGAACAACAACACAGATTGGTGGGACATTCTTGACTCTGTAGATTCTGCTTGCCTGAAGGTCACACAACTTTCTGCCCTAAGTAGAGAGGGCAAGTGCTACACATCTCACAAATCAAAACATAGCTAAGGCAGTTTCTTATTTTCCAAAATCTCATTTAGTAACTTTTCATTTCTAAGACTTTAGGCATCCAGTTTCTAACGTGTTTAGAAAGGACTTGTGGAGTTTTATACAGTTGTCAGATTTTATTCAGGGCAATATATTTGCTGTACTTTAAATTTTTATCCAGAACTTTTTCTTCCACTTATTAGAAGTTGTTTCTTAAAGATGAGACACTCCAGGCCTTTCCTCCTTTTAAAGAACGGATAGGATGAGGACTTCCTTGATCTGACCAAGACAGGCATGTCTTCGCATGGAGAAGTACAGGCCTCACAACACCCACTGCCTCCATGCCACCAGTGCAGTACCCTCATCTCTATTGTGGAATTGGTCAGTTTTACCAGAGGCGGGAGTGGAGAGGGCTGAATAGGTTAGGAAAGGCTGGTGATTGTTAATATCTTATATCCCATCTACTTCTAAAATTAATGAATTTGTGCATAAAACATGGATTAAAAGAATGGTAAGAGAAACCATTAAGAAAAGGGGAGATAAGTGTACAAGGGTTGAGAAAATTACTGTAACTATTACATTCAGTTCTGCACATTTTCAGAGTCAATAATGGAAAGAAATCGATATAGATCTCACCACCTGATTTCTGAAAAGCAGAGAAGTTTTTTTCACAAATAAGGAACCTGTATTCTGCAAGTCTGCCTCGCTCCTCACCCTCTAAACAATCCGAGCTTAATATTTGCATCGGGAGAATGGATCACAAAAAAGACTCAGTTTTTATGGACTGCAAAGGGTTGTTGCAAGGGCCAAATGATCAAATGTGGAAAAAGTACCTCGTGAATTATAAAATCCTGTGTAAGTGGGAATCCTTAATATGAGACACCAAGTGTTCCTTCACCTTCAATTTTAAAAGAAAATTGTATTGCATTAGAATTTTCTAAAAGATATTAAGTCAGTATTTTAACAGCATGTTTGAAGAAGACATGGAAATGTTTTCAACTGGCTGACTCAGTGTTGAGCAACCCATACGCATAGTGCTTAATTAAGTAGCAGATGTTTGATGCAAAATTGAAAATGTGCAAGTGCAAGTGAATAAATGGAAGTGTTAATTAACTGTGTATGTATGTATTTGTATGTATATATGTACATGTATATTCATATTTGTGTGTGTATATTCATATGTTTATATGAATAAATGATTATATGCTGTGAGTGGCATCATATAGGCTTATTTGGATATTCCTCAAACAGCTGGATACCTTGAAATTATTTTGGTTCTCTAGGCTAAGAAGTGCTGTGATACATTTTTTTTTTCTAAATGCACTTTATTTGTAGTATGTGCTTTTTAAAAATTTTAAGTTGTATTTTTATTCCCAAGATTACAAAGTGTTGGGGTTTTTTCGCTTTATAGTGGTGTGTTAGTTTCTGCTTTATAACAAAGTGAATCAGCTATACATATACATATGTTCCCATATCTCTTCCCTCTTGCGTCTCCCTCCCACCCACCCTCGCTATCCCACCACTCTAGGTGGTCACAAAGAACCGAGCTGATCTCCCTATGCTATGTGGCTGCTTCCTACTAGCTATTTTACATTTGATAGTATATATTAGTCCATGCCACTCTCTCACTTTGTCCCAGCTTACCCTTCCCCCTCCCTGTGTCCTCAAGTCCATTCTCTACATCTGTGTCTTTATTCCTGTCGTGCCCCTAGGTTCATCAGAAACATTTTTTTTTCTTTTTAGATTCCATATCTATGTGTTAGCATACGGTATTTGTTTTTTTCTTTCTGACTTATTTTACTCTGTATGACATACTCTAGGTCCATGCACCTAACTACAAATAACTCAATTTCATTCCTTTTTATGGCTGAGGAATATTCCATTGTATATACGTGCCACATCTTCTTTATCCATTCATCTGTTGATGGACACTTAGGTTGTTTCCATATCCTCACTATTGTAAATAGAGCTGGAATGAATAATTTGGTACATGACACTTTTTGAATCAGGGTTTCCTCAGGGTATATGCCCAGTGGTGGGATTGCTGGGTCATATGGTGGTTCTATTTTTAGTTTTTTAAGGAACCTCCATACTGTTCTCCATAGTGGCTGTATCAATTTACATTCCCACCAACAGTGCAAGAGGATTGCCTTTTCTCCACACCCTCTCCAACATTGATTGTTTGCAGATTTTTTGATGATGGCCATTCTGACTGGTGTGAGGTGATACCTCATTGTAGTTTTGATTTGCATTTCTCTAATGATTAGTGATGTTGAGCATCCTTACATCTCTTTGTTGGCAACCTGTATGTCTTCTTTGGAGAAATGTCTATTTAAGTCTTCTGCCCATTTTTGGATTGGGTTGTTTGTTTTTTTGATATTGAGCTGCATGATCTGCTTGTACATTTTAGAGATTAATCCTTTTTTCATTGCTTCATTTGCCAATATTTTCTCCCATTCTGAGGGTTGTCTTTTGGTCTTGTTTATGGTTTCCTTTGCTGTGCAAAAGCTTTGAAGTTTCATTAGGTCCCATTTGTTTATTTTTGTTTTTATTTCCATTTCTCTAGGAGGTGGGTCAAAAAGGATCTTGCTATCATTTATGTCATAGAGTGTTCTGCCTATGTTTTCCTCTAAGAGTTTGATAGTGTCCGGTCTTATATTTAGGTCTTTAATCCATTTTCAGTTTATTTTTGTGTATGGTGTTAGGGAGTGTTCTAATTTCATTCTTTTACATGTAACTGTCCAGTTTTCCCAGCACCACTTATTGAAGAGGTTGTCTTTCCTCCATTGTATATTCTTGCCTCCTTTGTCAAAGATAAGGTAACCATATATATGTGGGTTTATATCTAGGCTTTCTATCCTCTTCCATTGATCTATATTTCTGTTTTTGTGCCAGTACCATACTGTCTTGATTACTGTAGCTTTGTAGTATAGTCTGAAGTCAGGGAGCCTGATTCCTCCAGCTCCGTTTTTCTTTCTCAAGATTGCTTTGGCTATTCGGGGTCTTTTGTGTTTCCATACAAATTGTGAAATTTTTTGTTCTAGTTCTGTGAAAAATGCCATTGGTAGTTTGATAGGGATTGCATGGAATCTGTAGATTGCTTTGTGTAATATCATCATTTTCACAATGTACATTCTTCCTATCCAAGAATATGGTATATCTCTCCATCTGTTTGTATCATCTTTAATTTCTTTCATCAGTGTCTTATAGTTTTCTGCATACAGGTCTTTTGTCTCCTTAGGTAGGTTTATTCCTAGGTGTTTTATTCTTTTTGTTGCAATAGGAAATGGGAGTGTTTCCTTAATTTCTCTTTCACATGTTTTCATCATTAGTGTATAGGAATGCAAGAGATTTTCTGTCCGTTAATTTTGTATCCTGCTACTATACCAAATTCATTGATTAGCTCTAGTAATTTTCTGGTGACATCTTTAGTATACTCTATGTATTGTATTATGTCATCTGCAAACAGTGACAGCTTTATTTATTCTTTTCTGATTTGGATTCCTTTTATTTCTTTTTCTTCTCTGATTGCTGTGGATAAAATTTCCAAAACTATGTTGAATAATAGTGGTGAGAGTGGGCAGCCTTGTCTTGTTCCTGATCTTAGTGGAAATGGTTTCAGTTTTTCACCACTGAGAACAATGTTGGCTGGGTGCTTGTCATATATATGGCCTTTATTATGTTGAGGTAAGTTCCCTCTATGCCTACTTTCTGGAGGGTTTTTATCATAAATGGGTGTTGAATTTTGTCAAAAGCTTTTTCTGCATCTATTGAGATGATCATATGGTTTTTATCCTTCTATTTGTTAATATGATGTATCACATTGACTGATTTGCATATATTGAAGAATCCTTGCATTCCTTGGATAAACCCCACTTGATCATGGTGTATGATCCTTTTAATGTACTGTTGGATTCTGTTGCTAGCATTTTGTTGAGGATTTTTGCATCTATGTTCATCAGTGATATTGGCCTGTAGTTTACTTTCTTTGAGACATCTTTATCTGGTTTTGGTATCAGGGTGATGGTGACCTCGTAGAATGAGTTTGGGAGTGTTCCTCCCTCTGCTATATTTTGGAAGAGTTTGAGAAGGATAGGTGTTAGCTCTTCTCTAAATGTTTGATAGAGTTCGCCTGTGAAGCCATCTGGTCCCAGGCTTTTGTTTGTTGGAAGATTTTTAATCACAGTCTCAATTTCACTGGTTTTGATTGGTCTGTTTATATTTGTGCTTTTCTAAGAATTAGTCCATTTCTTCCTGGTGTCCATTTTATTGGCATATAGTTGCTTGTAGTAATCTCTCATGATCCTTTGTATTTCTGCAGAGTCAGTTGTTACTTCTCCTTTTTCATTTCTAATTCTGTTCATTTGAGTCTTCTCCGTTTTTTTCTTGATGTGTCTTGATAATGGTTTAGCAATTTTGTTTATCTTCTCAAAGAAACAGCTTTTAGTTTTATTGATATTTGGTTTCGTTTCCTTCATTTCTTTTTCATTTATTTCTGATCTGATCTTTATGATTTCTTTCCTTCTGCTAACTTTGGGGTTTTTTTGTTCTTCTTTCTCTAATTGCTTTAGATGTAAGGTTAGGTTGTTTATTTGAAATATTTCTTGTTTCTTGAGATAGGATTGTATTGCTATAAACATCCCTGTTAGAATTCCTTTTGCTGCATCCCATAGGTTTTGGGTCATCATGTTTTCATTGTCATTTGTTTCTAGGTGTTTTTTTATTTCCTCTTTGATTCTTCAGTGATCTCTTTGTTATTTAGTACTGTATTGTTCAGCCTCCATGTGTTTGTATTTTTTACAGATTTTTTCCTGTAATTGATATCTTCCCCAGATACAGTGCTCGTCTATTATTCCACTTAGGAACATCTGACTTTCCAGTGTATCTTCAGGGGTCTGGGGTGTGGGGGACATGGGGAGCTGTTGGTCAAAGGGTGCAAACTTCCAGTTATACGATGAATATGTTCTGGAGATCTAATATACAGCATGGTGAATACAGTTAATAGTAACAGTATTGTATTATATATTCGAAAGTTGCCAGGAGAGTAAATATTAAATGTTCTCGCCCCCCCCCACACACACACAATAGGTAATTTCAGGCAGACCTCATTTTATTGGGCTTTACATTATTACACTTCACAAATACTGCATTTTTTTTTACAAATTGAGGGTTTATGACATCCCTGTGTCGAGCAAGTCTATCAGCACCATTTTTCCAACAGCATTTGATCACTTCATGTCTCTGTATCATATTTTGGTAATTCTAGCAATATTTCAAACTTTTTCATTATTATATTTGTTATGGTGATGTGAGCTTTGATGTTGCTATTGCAAAAAGATTACAACTCACTGAAGGCTCAGATGATGGTTAGCATTTTTTAGCAATAAATGATTTTTAAATTAAGGTTTGCAGATTGTTTTTTAGACATAATTCTATTGCACACTTAATAGACTATAGTATAGTGTAAACATAACTTTTATATGCACAGAGAAACCAAAAAATTTGTGTAACTTGCTTTATTATGATATTCACTTTATGATCATGGCCTGGAACCAAACCCACAATATCTCCTAGATATGCCTGTATGTGAGGTGATGGAAGTGTTAACTAACTCTTTTGTGGTAATTGTTTAGCAGTATATACATGTATCAAATAATCTTATTGTATACCTTAAACTTACATAATGTTATATGTCAGTTATATGTAATAAAGCTGGAAAAAAAAAGAAAACTTCAGTGAAGCTGGTATACTTTTAATGATGGTGGTATAAATTGATATAACTTATTTGGAAAGTAAATTGTCAATATTAATTAAGCCATAAAATAGGCATGCTCTTTGACTCAGTAATTCTATTACTAGAAATGCAATCTAAGTAAATAATCAAAAAAAAAAAAAAAAGGAAATGCTCCAAGTCCAACTATGTAAATTGCTACCTAATTTGTAACAGGAAAAAGTGTATCTAATTGAGCTAACAAGAGGAAAATGGGAAAGTAAATTATAGTACATCTATACTGAATATTATGCAGTTATTAAATATGGTGATTAATAACATTTTGGCACAAGGCTTATAATTTAGAAGGTTTTAAATATGAACTTAGTGACATTTTAATGGTATTTAATAGGTTCCAAATTCAGCACATGAAAATTATCTTCTCTTCCCTACCCCCATTTTAACCATCCCTAAGCAACATTTATCCCCCTCTGTTCCTTATAATGGCTAACAGCACTACCATCCACTCAGGCATCTACGCTAGAAACCTGAGAATTATTTTCGATTCTTCTGTCCTCATCATCCTCACTGTCAAGCAGTCATCTACACTTTCTGACATGCACGTTTTTTTCTTTGTGTCTACTTTGAATCAGGCCTTCACTGTCTTTCAACTGGACTTTTAAAATAGCCACTTATTTTGTTTGGTTTCCCAGTCTAGATTTTCTTTCTCCAGATCTTGAAAACACCTGCTGTCAATCCTTGTCCCAAAATATAAATTTGATTGTGCCATTCCCTGGTTCAACAACCTTCAGTGACTCCTCATCCCCTGTAAGAGATTTTCTTAGTACACTATTCTAATTTCCACACAATTTGACCTGAATGCAGGAGCATGCTGAAATTGGCTCATAACAGCTTGCAGGAGCCCATTCTGAGCATCCCTTCCCAATTCTGTGTTCACTGGCATATGATAGAAGCTTGAAGTTGGCCATGATGCTAATATTTATACCACATAAATTGGCAAATCCTACATATCCAATCTGTTCATTTTGTCAGGAACTCTCTCCTCCTACCCCAGTCCTTTCCTGTCTATGAAAATCCTACTTATCCTTCAAAACCAATTAAAATACTCCTATGAATATTACAAGATACCCTCCCCAACCACCAAACTGAAATGTGTCTTTCCCCCGTACTCCCAGAGAATAGTCCTTGTCCCTCTGATAAAAACAGGTAGAATTGTTGGTCTTATTTGATACTTAATTGTGTACGTGGCTGCTTCCTTTACAAGTGTGTGAATATTTGGACAGCCTAGACAGTTTTATATTCATCTTGCTTTCATCCCCAGCACCCAACGGAATGCTTTGTACTATAGAAAGTGAATAATAATAATAATTGAATTAAAATGAAATGGACTGAAAAAAGCATGACTCATGATCTTATCATGGTGCAGATACTCGAAGATCTTCTAAATGACAAAGGGAAAAATAATACAACAGTTGAAAACAAAACAAATATTCCCTTTTTAAGACTGTACCCTGATCATTTACTCATGGATTCAAGCAGCATATTTTTCCAAACTCCACGATACAATATGATATTAAATATTTTTAGTGAACTTACTAAAGATTTCTTTATATCACAAAATATTTTTCATAAGAAATTTGGCATTCATCCAGGCTCAAATAATTCAGTTATGCCCCTCTTCCATTTTAGTTATTGTTGACATGTGAATGATATTTAGACAATTCAGACTTACCATTATTCATTTTTCTACTCATCTTTGTCAGTTGGTCAATCAGCATACCTCTCTTTTATTGCAGTGACAGCTTCAGAAATACAGAAAATTGATTTTTAAATGGGTGAGCAGTACATTGATTGGCCTTTGGATTCGACTGCTTTATCCACTTGGGAGTATGAACTGTGCAGTTTTTAATGGAAATAACTTTAGCTACATTTTTCTTATTGCAAAATCAATAGGTTCTCATTAACTAAAAAACAAAGATGCATGTAAGCAAAATGAAGTAACAAAAATGACCTACCATTTAATCTACCCAGAGAGAAATACAATTGTATATCCTTTCCCTGTATATGCGTATATTTACTCATTCATTCAATCGTCCATCAAATATTTATGTGCCAAGAACATTTTTAGGTCTTAGAGATAGACAATTGAACAAAACAGACAAGGCACCTCCACTAATGGAACTTAAACTCTAGAGATGAATACAAACAATAAATAAAGTATGCATATATTTACAAATATTAGATAGCTTCTAAGAAATAAAAAGACTAATGCAAGTAAAGGAATAGAAAGTAGGGTGATGGAGTGTTAGATAAAGTAGTCAAGGAAGGTCTGTCTAAGAGTGTGACATCAAAGTAGAGATCTGAATAAAAAGAGAAGGCCATGTGGATATCTGAGGGAAGGGCACTGCAAGCAGAGAGAACATCATGCAAATGCAAAAAGGTAGAAATGAACTTGTTATGTTTAAGGAGGAGTAAAAAAGTCAAATGTGTTTGGAGCACAGTAAGTGAAAGGAGGGACTAATAAGAGAGAAAGTCTGGAATATGCTTAGTACCAGAATATGTAGTGCCCTATCTGCCATTTTAAGGACTTTGTATTGTATTTTAACTATTAATGGGAAGACATTATAAAGTTTTAAATGGGCATGGGATATAATCTGATATATATTTTTAAAGGGATCAGTTGGCTGATCAGTGGTGGCGGTGAAGTTGAAAGCAAGGTGATGAGCTGTCTCTGGACACCTTTTGAGTTGACAGAATTTGATAACTGGGCATGGAGTATGAGAAGTAAAAAGGAAGTCAAGGATAAATTCTAGGTTTTTGGCCAAAGCAACAGGTAAAATGGAGTTGCTATTGGAGGAAGAGCAGGCTTGAGTGAGAAAATCCTGAATTTAAATTTTGGACATATTAAGTTTATCATCCTTATTAGACATCCAAATGAAAATGTTAACTAGATAGTTGGATATAGAGACACAGATCTGAGTGGAATGTTACTAGCTGGAAATAAAAATTTGAGAATCATCAGTGAAAGGACGGGATATAAAGTCATAGGACTTGGTGACTTCACCTAGAGAGAGGGAATAAATAGAGATGAGAAGATGTCCTGGGATGACCTTTGGAATACTCCAACATTTAGAAATCTAAAAGAAATCAGGAGATATTAAAAACAAAACAAACAAAAAACTGAACCAGACTAAGGGAGTGGCAATAAAACAGGAAGAAACCAGTGGATTTGATATCATGGACACAGATGAAGGGAGTGATTAACTCCATCAAAAGAACTTAGATGGGCAGTTGGATTTGGCAGTTATGGCACTCATTGGTGAAATTGTCAGAATCATTGGAGTTAGTTTAGATTTTTGGCATGTTATATTTACATGTGATGTGATTAGATAGAAGTGGATGTATTAGAGTTGTGCAGTTTTTGTCAATTGCTTTAGTAGAGTTAGGTAAGTCCACATTGAATGTTCTAGGAGTGTTTGAAACAGAAAACTGACCTCATTAATTCAATAAATATTATTGTTGTTCACTATCTGCCATATACTCTCCTGGGTGCTGGGAGTGGGACACAGGCAAATAAAACAACAGTCTTAATATAAGGAGCTCATATTCTAATGAGGAGAGACAGACATCAAACTAAATAAGTAAAATAAATGGTATGTCAGATGGCAATCAGTATTATGGAGAAAAATGAAATGGGAAAGGGGCATGCGTAGTGAATGCCAAGGTGAAGGAAAGGTTTTAATTTATTTACTTTTTTTATTTTCCCAACTTTATTTAGGTATAGTTAGCAAATAAAATTGTAATATATTTAAAGTGTACAATGTGATGTTTTGATATACGTTTACGTTGTGAAAGAATTCCCACAATGAAGTTAATTAACACATCTATCACCTCATATAGTTACCTTTGGTTTGTTTTGGTTTTTGTTTGGTGAGAATGCTTAAGATCTACTTTCTTAGCAAATTTCAGTTATACAATACAGTATTACGAACGACTGTCATAGGATGGTCAAGGAAAGCTTCTCTGATAAGGTGAAATTTGAGCAAAGACATGGAAGAGGTGAGGTGTCTGGAGGAAGAATTTTCTGGCTAGAGGGAAGAGCAAATGCTAACAGTCTGAGGACGGAACATGCTGGACTTGTTCTGGGGAAGGTAGGAAGACCAGTGTGACTGGAGTGTCGTGAGGAAGAGGTAGAGTAGTAGTAAGTGAGATCAGAGAGCAAGGGAGGGGCAAAAGCAGGAGATAGGGCAGATCACTTAGGGCCTTTTAGGAAACTGTAAGATGGCAGGTCAGGACAAATAACAACACCCTGCGAATGGTGCTTTTCCACCGAGATGTGAGACAGGACAGATGCCGACAGTGCCCACAATGCTGGGAGGTTGGGTCTTTTTGTGGAACTCCAAATCCAGTCTGACCCCTCCAGTGGTTGCAAGACTGCAATTTTTCACAGCAACCATGATTTCTAGGCTGCAAAAGAAGGGGATTGGATGAGATCAAGTTAAAGTTCCACAAACCGTGCGATTTTAACCAAGGTTCAGCAGTTTTTCTTAGATAAACCCTCAGATTATTGCAAGCTTTTGATTAATTTCCAGAGTTCTGAAAAAGTTGATTTTGACAGTTTTGCCAGTATTTTCATTGCTTTTATAGAGGAGCAGATTATGGAGGTTCTTACTCTACCATTCGGGAAGTCTTCACTTGTTCTATGAGGTACTTACGATGGGGTGTTTAAATTGCCAACTATCTTAGTGGACTTGTGTATTTATCCTTTCACTTCTTCATATATTGACCCCCATTATCAATGTGCAATAACTTCCCTTATCTCTGGTAATTTTCCTCGTTCCAGTGTCCGTTTTCTCTGATATTAATATAACGTCCACAGCTTTATTTCGATTTGTATTTGTATGGTATATATTTTCCCCATACTTTGGTTTTTCTTCTATCTGTCTTTATATTTAAAGTGGGTTTCTTGTATATATAAGCATACCTCAGAGATACTACAGGTTTAGTTCCAGGCCACCACAATAAGGCAAATACTGCAGTAAAGTGAATCACATGATTTTTTTCCAGTACATATAAAATTATGTTTATACTATAGTGTAGTCTGTTACGTGTGCAATAGCATTATGTCTTAAAAAGCAATGTACAAACCTTAATTTAAAATACTTAATTGCTAAAAAATGCTAACCATCATCTGAGCCTTCAATGAGTCGTAATCTTTTTGCAGTAGTAACATCGAACATCACTGATCACAGATCACCATAACAAATACGATGATAATGAAAAAGTTTGAACCATTGCGAGAATTACCAAAATGTGACATGGAGACAAAAAGTGATCAAACGCCGTTGGAAAAATGGGGCTGATAGACTTGCTTGATGCAAGGTTGTCAGAAACCTTCAATTTGTAAAAAATGTAGTATCTCTGAAGCACAGTAAAGTGATACACAATAAAACAAGGTAGGCCTGTAGCATATTTCTGTGTTTTATTTTATTATCTACTATGACAAACTGACTTTTACTTATGGTGTTTACATCATTTAAATTTAGTGTAATTATTGAGAGGTTTGGGTTAAAACCTACTGTGTTGCTGTATATTTTCTGTTTGTCCCATTTGCTCTTTATTTCATTTTTCCTCTTTCTGTGCTTTCTCCTGGACAAATTTTTATGATTTTGTTTTCTCTCCACGGTTGAATTGTTAGCTCCTCCTCTCTGTTTTTTTTTTTTCAATTTATTTTTTGGTTGTTTTTGAGATACAACATAACATTTTAAACTTATTCTTGTCTACCTTTAAATAATAGTATGTAACTTCAAATATTGTGAAAGAACCTGACAATAGTATATTTCCATTTTTTTGCCATTTCATTATGACTTTTTAAAAACAAGAAAAAAAGGTATTTTATATTTACCACACATTTAGTATTTTTAGAGCTCCTCCTTTGTGTAGATACAAATTTTTATCTGTCATTTTTCTTTAGCCTGAAGAACTTCCTTTAACATTTCATGTAATACAAATATGCTGGCAATGAATTCTATTGCTTAAAATGAGATACTAGAAAAATTAAGATACTGAAGATGTCTTTATTTTGCCTTCATTTTTTTGAAACATATTTTTGTTAGATAAAGAATTCTAGGTTGACAGATTTTTTTCTTTCAATAGTTTAAAGATGTTCCTCTACTTTCTCCTGCCTTCATAATTGCTGATGAGAAGTATACTGTCATTTTTGTCTGTGTTCCTCTGTATGTGATGAGTCATTTAGCTCTGACTGTTTTAAAGTTTTCTCTTTATCACTGTTTTTCAGTAATTTGATTACTGAAATGTAATCAGTAGTGTGCCTTGGTGTGGCTCTCTTTAGTTTTATTTTCCTTGGCATTTGTTATATTTCTTAGATATGTGAGTTTATAGTTTTACTCAAATTTGGAAAATTTCCGGCCATTGTTACAGCTTATCTCACAGTTCACTGATGTTCACATTTATCTTTATCTTATCACAGTTCATATTTATCTTTCATTCCTTTTTTCTCTATGTGCCTCAATTTGGATAAATTCTATTGCTATGTCTTCAAACTCACTGATATCTTCTGCAGAGTCTAACTTGCTAATAATCACATTCAGTGTATTTTTCATTTCAGATATTTTTTCTCTCTACAAGTTACGTGTGATACTCTTTTCTCTCCTCATCATGCTCCTAGTTCTGTCTACTTACTTGCATATACGAAGCATATATGCATATATAAGCACACACACATATATACACACACATTAGTTGTTTTGACATATCTCTCTGCTACTTCTATTATCTCTGTTAATTCTTGATTTGTTTCTGTTAATTAATATTTTTTCTGTTTGTTGTGGTGGATCATATTTTCCTGCTTCTTTGCATGCTTGGGGAATTTTATCTGTTTAGATACTGATTTTGTTGTAAGTTTTAAATAGTGCTGAGTTTATTCTGGCTTGCAGTTTAGTTACTTGGAATCAGATTGTTTCAAGGCTTGGTTTCAACTTTGTTAGGTGTGATTCATAGCAACTTTTAATCTAGAGCTAATCTAGCTTCACTACTAAGGTGATACCATTCTGGGAATTCAACCCTATGATCCATATATTATGAAATCTTTCTCTTCTGATTTGTGGAATCATGAACTCTCCCTAGTTGTGTGTGGAATTACTAAATTCCACACACAACTAGGAACAGTTCATGATTCCTCTCTCTACTCCATTCTGCTCGTTCTGTTCAAGACGTCAGGTAATTTCCTGTCATGTGTGCATAGATCAGTACTCAATCAAGACCCAAGGGTTCATCTCGGCCTATCTCCAGAGCCCTTTCATTCTCTTTATGCAGCTCCCTATTCTCCAGTGATATGTCCCACAAATTTTCATCCCCTTGGTCTTCCCAGGTTCTTATTTTTATCTTCTTAGATCAGCATGACTGCAGGCCCTGATTGGGTTCCCCCTCCCTGAAATGTGACCTAGAATCTGCTCCTAGGAAATAAATTGGTGAAATAATAGTGTTACCTTGTTGTCTTTCTGTCAGGGATCACATTCCTGACTGTCTGTTGTCCAATGCCTGAAAACCTTTGTTCCATTTTTTTTTCTTTTTTCCTATTGCTTAAAATAAGAGGATCAGTCTGATTCTTGTTACTCCATCTTGACTGACATTTATTTTGAAAAGATCTCTCTGGCTGCTGTGTTGACAATAGACTAAAGGGGAGAAAGAGTGCAGCAGGGAGAACAATCAGGAGGCTGTTATGTATAAGTCCAGACTAGATAAGATAATAGCTTGGATCTCAGTGGCAGTAGTGGAGGTTGAGAGGACTGGTCACAAGTTGGATATCCTTTGAAGGTAGAGACAATAGGATTTTCTTACACAGTGAGTGTGAGTTGTGAAACAGAGAAATCAAGAGTGACTAAAATATTTTGTTAACATTTATTTGCCAATTTATTTCATGATTATTAGTTTACTTGAATTTGCTAGCTCTTTTTAACTGGTCACTTATTTTCTTAGAAAATTGTCCATTTGATTGGGATTTTCAAAGGTTTTAGCATAGAGTTATAAAACATTCTTTACTTCCTCAAATCTCTAACTCTATAATTATACCCATTTTTTTCATTTCTAAAAACATATAATAGTTTTTCTTTTTCTTGTTCTCAACTGGATTTCCAGGGCTGTGACTGTTTTAACTCACATATGTTACACAGTATGTAAAAGTTATTAACTACAATAGAATGAGGAGTCCACAACATGATGTGGGAAACTCCATCAGAGTTACACAGTCAGTAAAATTATGTCCTATGAATGTATAGATTCATTCTAGAAATATTTTTGAGTTGGCTTTATATCCAGACTTTTGGAAGAGAAAGGCAGAAAAACAAAAATCTTAATGTGTATAGCACTTTGTAGTTTATGCAGTGAACATTCTAATTATTTTCTTTAATTATCTTAACACCATGAAAAACCATTTTCCTCAGTGTTTTACAAGGTAGAAACTTAGACTCAGAATGGTAAATTCCTTTGTAATATTATATCTAGTAAATGGCAAAACCTATGCTTTTTTCTACCAATAACATTCTTCTTCCTATATAAGGGAGTATGTATATGCTGACTTTTGTGTGTGTGTTTGTGTGTGTGTGTGTGCACTCACATGTAGATGTTTGTAGTTAGTTGTAGTTTTCTGGTGTTTTTGCCATTAAAATATGGATTGGGACTATGGTTTATAGACTTACAGTAAGGATGAAAATAAAAGGTCTCTGATGCTATATAAAATAATTTTCATGTATTAGACTGTCCTGAAATTTCTACTCTGTTTTTATTTTTATTAATTACCTATTATAAAAAGCTTTTGAATATTAAGTTTCTAATTAAGTATAATGAAACTATTTGTTATCAACTTGGAGTAATTTGAAATAATTATTTAAGCCATTGTACATCTCTGCTTTTTATGTTTATTTCCCCATGGACCTGAATGGGGATATTTGTGAGTGAAATGAAAAGAACACAAATTATTTTGAAGCATGTTGGAGTAAAACATGATTTTGCTGACAGAAAACAGTGTGAGAAGGGAGAGACGGAAAGACATGTTTGATTTTTATCAGGTCCCTATGTACATTTATTCTTATAGAGTATTGGAAAATAGTGATCTTGGCACGTGACATGGTAGCATACATCCACAGGTGTGGTAGTGAATCAAAATTAAAAAGACCCTTTTTGAAAAATTACCTTTTAAAATGATACCACTCTTGTATCCTAAGGCACAGTTTGGTTTCCATGTTTGTATTCAGGTTGTTGCAGTTCAGAATTTCCACATATGACTAATTCAATAGCAATTTTAATTTATGAAAAATTGCTATAGGGCTTCCCTGGTGGCGCAGTGGTTGGGGGTCCACCTGCCGATGCAGGGGACACGGGTTCGTGCCCCAGTCCGGGAGGATCCCACATGCTGCAGAGCGGCTGGGCCCGTAAGCCATGGCCGCTGAGCCTGCGCGTCAGAGCCTGTGCTCCACAACGGGAGAGGCCACGGCAGTGAGAAGCCCGTGTACAGCAAGAAAAATAAAAAAGTTAAAAATAAATTAAAAAATTTAAAAAATTGCTCTATACCAGACAGATACTGCTCCCTATTCAGCCATCTCATAGAGAATTTTTTATGATATCACAAGACATCAAACACTAAAATCATTTTATTGTATTTTAGAAAAGGCATAACATACTTGAATCTGTGAGTCAGAGAATACAGTTTGCAGAGAACAAAGCATTTTACAGAAATTCTCATATATTCTCTTTGCCAATCTAAGACTATTTACAAAAGTAAAACACAAGATTCACATTGTGCCATATACATCTGGCTTATGTTTAGTTAACACGAAGAGAGCAAAGTGACCTAAAATTCTTTGTATTCCACACACAGACATCATTGAGGTCCTCTTAATTGAAAATCTTTGCTTGCCTTGTTTATAACTCTCCAGGACAGTGCATAAGACTCACTCACTTATACATTCAGTAGCTAGAAGACAGTATATTATATGATCCTGCAAGGGGAGGTTGGTTTACATTGTGATAAGCATCAGACCACATTAGCTATTCTCACTGATATGATTACTTTACATTAGACCAATAATAGGGAACAGTTGGCCTCACTAGCACCATGCCACAGTTGGAGTGATGATGATGGGTGAAAGTTCTCAGAAACATTTGGTTAGGCAAATTTCTATTATAAACAGATTCCTAGAAATATACACACACGTCACTTCTAAAAAAATGCATATTTACTTAGTTCTGCCTGTTCTTTTTGACAATAACTCTACCAGCTGGCCTGTGGGAGATGTTTGCAAAAAATGTTTGCATTTCCCTTATGTCCCCTCCAAACCTTTGTTTCACCACAATAATGAAAGGAACAAATGTTCACATTTTCCAAAGTTTACCCTTTTCAAGAAGAACACAAAAGCTCATCTGAAATGAGTGGTCACTTGCTGGGAGGTAGCAAAATACAAACAGATGTTTAGCTTTTGTGAATTGACTTTTTTGTTTGTTTGTTTCTGGGCTTGATGCTACTTAGAAGACTGCATTTTGCTTTTAGACATGGATTAAGTCCTAGCATCAGAATTCTGTCATGAAAGGGATGATTAAACAGCCATGTCCTGGTTTATCCAAAAGGTAGTACACTTCCTGATGTTTGAGAGTTTAAGAACAAAATTGTGTGTCCTCGCAAGTGGCTATAGAAAGAGCAGCCCTAGACAGGAGGCCTAGACCCTACCCCTTTGCCACCAACCCCTTGTGCGACCTTGAGTAGTCATCTTCCCTCTCTAGATCTTAGTTTCCTGTGTGTATTTGAAGAGATACCATCTAAGATTATGTAAATCTAAAGCCTCCGTTTGTGTCTTAGTACTCATGGGGAAAATACTGACAGTTTAAAATTCATTAGAAGTAAAATCTTAATACATGAATTCATCTTCGTTCTTTTTATCAATATGCACAACAGCTTTATTTGTACCCTTTGCAAGAAGTTTTAAAAAGTCCCAGTGAAAGAGATGATGCCCCTGGGAAAAAGAGGCATCTCAAGTGCTATAAGCAGAGGCTCTGGAGCCAGACTGCTGGGGTGAAAATCTCAGTCTCTTCTACTTACCAGCTGTGTGAGCTGGGGGAAGTCCCTTAAATTCTCCAGAAGCTCAAGACATCTCAGTTTCTTCAACTGTAAAGTGGATATAGTGATACTGTCTATCACATGTGGTCGTTGTGAGGATTAGATGAGATAATAATTAGTACAAATACTCAGTTCTTAGAAGAGATAGCTCTAATTTCTGCATAATATTATTTGATATGCCAAGAAATTAGAAATCACATAGAGAATTATGAGGACAAGATATACTTCAAAGTTAAAGTGATAAGTAGTGCAATCATGTTAGGTACACTATCGTCCAACAATAGTATCTTTGTACCATGATCTAATACTTCCGCCATTACTCTCTTACAGTATACATTACAATAAACATTTCTTTTGGACCTACTATGTGCTGTGCCCTAACCCACAATGATGATGTATGCTATCTCTAACAAGAAGAGTTCAAAATATCGGTATTGTTCTGCTCACTCCAAAAGTTTGCTATTGCTCCCAGAGTAGTTCAACATGCAACCCAGTAATATTTATTGAGTTTTTATCTATGACTTAATCTTCATTTGACACCAGGAACTGTAATACTACTGATTAAACCTCAAGTAACAAGTGGGTCAGCAAAGCAAAATAATTGAATTTTATAATTTATATATTTATAATTAACATATATTAAATGTACTGAATATTAATCAGGATGTGCTGTTAGTTTTACTCCAGAGTTAATCAGCTGGTCACAATAAAGATACACGGATAATACTTTCCCCATATATCAGTAATAGCCAGTTAAAAATATACTTTAAAAATTCCATTTATAATAACACCCTAAACTCTAAAGTTTAATAAGTAACAAATAAGCTTAACAATGAATGTGTGAGGCCTACATGAAGAAAGCTATAAAACTATATTGAATTCATCAAGGAAACTTGAATAAATGGAGCAACATATTATGGTATTGAATTAGAGGTCTCAATATTATAATGCTGTTTATTTCCCTCCAAAGTAATTAGTAAATTTATTGAAGTTCCAAATAAAACCATAACAGCCATTTCTAAACTTGACAGTTGAATTCGACAGTTGAATTCAGAAGATCATCTGGAAGAACAAATGTGTGAGAAGTGACAAGACATATTTCTCATGTTATTTCTCTCTGTCTCTGTGTCTCTGTCTGTCTCTGTCTGTCTTTCTCTTTCTCTTTCTCCCTCTCTCTCTCTCTCTCTCTGTGTGTGTGTGTGTGTGTGTGTGTGTGTGTGTGTGTGTGTCTAGATATATAGATATATCTCCTAGTGGTTCTGTTTCTCTGGTGAACCCTGTCTAATACAGGGGCCTAGACTGTTATCACAACTGTCCTCATGACACAGTCACATTATTTTCTCTGCTTAAAAAAAAAGAGAGAGAGAGAGAGAAACAATAGGTAAGATATGGATGTATTCGCAGCTGGTGCTGAATGGTAGGCAAGGATGCACTTTCTTCAGAGATGGGTGAAACCCTTCTCTTTCCAAGTACCTAGAAAAAAGCTGCATATAAACTTGCTTACTCATTGCTTTTTGTTTTCAATTACTTTGTAAGAGAGGTAAAAACGAAAATTCATCCCGGCATTTTAATCATCTCTCTGTAACTTATTTAAAACTTATTTTATAGATTTGGTACCTCATTTAATTAACCTTTTTTTTTCTGACTTGGCACTGAACAGACTATATGGCTCTTTTTTTTATCAAATACATTTTTTATTCCTAAGGTATTACTGCATTAGGGATTAATTAAAGACAACAAAAAACAACAATGATAACAACAATAATAATGGGAGGAAATACAATGTCAGGGTACTTGAAATGAGCACGGGCCCCTTTCCATACATATCTATCTCATATAGAACCCTGTATATATAACTTACCTTACTTAAACATATTATCGCATATATCTCATAGATACAACCTACATTTTTTTTAATACAACAGGTTTTTATTACTTATCTGTTTTATACATATTACTGTATATAGGTCAATCCCAATCTCCCAATTCATCCCACCACCACCTCCCCTGGCTTTCCCCCTTTGGTGTCCATACGTTGGTTCTCTACACCTGTCTCTATTTCTGCCTTGCAGACCAGTTCATCTGTACCATTTTTCTAGATTCCACATCTATGCGTTAATAAACGATATTTGTTTTTCTCTTTCTGACTTACTTCACTCTGTATGACAGTCTCTAAGTCCATCCATGTCTCTACATATGACCCAATTTTGTTCCTTTTTATGGCTGAGTAATAGTCCATTGTATATATGTACCACACCTTTCTCCATTCAGTTGTCCATGGGCATTTAGGTTGCTTCCATGACCTGGCTATTGTAAATGGTGCTGCAGTGAACATTGCGGTGCATGTGTCTTTTGGAATTACAGTTTTCTCTGGGTATATGCCCAGTAATGGGATTGACGGGTCACATGATAATTCTGTTTTTAGATTTTTAAGGAACCTCCGTACTGTTCTCCATACCGGCTGTATCAATTTACATTCCCACCAACAGTGCAAGAGGGTTCCCTTTTCTTCACACCCTCTCCAGCATTTGTTGTTTGTAGATTTTCTGATAATGCCCATTCTAACTGGTGTGAGGTGATACCTCACTGCAGTTTTGATTTGCATTTCTCTAATAATTAGTGATGTTGAGCAGCTTTTCATGTGTCTCTTGGCCATCTGTATATCTTCTTGGGAGAAATGTCTATATAGGTCTTCTGCCCATTTTTTGATTGGGTTGTTTGTTTTTTAATATTGAGCTTCATGAGCTATTTACATATTTTGGAGATTAATCCTTTGTCTGTTGATTCATTTGCAAATATTTTCTCCCATTCTGAGGGTTGTCTTTTGGCCTTGTTTATGGTTTCCTTTGCTGTGCAAAAGCTTTTAAGTTTCATTAGGTCCCATTTGTTCATTTTTGTTTTTATTTCCATTACCCTAGGAGGTGGATCAAAAAAGATATTGCTGTGATTTATGTCAAAGAGTGTTCTTCCAATGTTTTCCTCTAAGAGTTTTATAGTGTCTGGTCATACATTCAGGTCTTTAATCCATTTTGAGTTTATTTTTGTGTATGGTATTAGGAGTGCTCTAATTTCATTCTTTTATATGTAGCTGTCGAGTTTTCCCAGCACCACTTAATGAAGAGACTGTCTTTTCTCCATGGTATATTCTTGCCTCCTTTGTCATAGATTAGGTGACCATAGGTGCCTGGGTTTATCTCTGGGCTTTCTATCCTGTTCCATTGATCTATATTTCTGTTTTTGAGTCAGTACCATATTGTCTTGATTACTGTAGTTTGTAGTATACTCTGAAGTCAGGGAGTCTGATTCCTCCAGCTCCATTTTTGTCCCTCAAGATTGCTTTGGCTCTTCTGGATGTTTTGTGTCTCCATACAAATTTTAAGATTTTTTTGTTCTAGTTCTGTAAAAACTGCCATTGGTAATTTGGTAGGGGTAGCATTGAATCAGTAGATTGCTTTGGGTAGTAGAGTCATTTTCACAATATTGATTCTTCCAGTCCAAGAACAAGGCATATCTCTCCATCTGTTTGTGTCATCTTTAATTTCTTTCATCAGTGTCTTATAGTTTTCTGAGTACAGGTCTTTTACCTCCTTAGGTAGATTTATTCCTTGGTATTTTATTCTTTTTGTTGCAATGGTGAATGAGATTGTTTCCTTAAATTCTCTTCCTGATCTTTTGTTGTTAGTGTATAGCAGTACAAGAGATTTCTGTGCATTAATTTTATATCCTGCAACTTTACCAAATTCATTGATTAGCTCTAGTAGATTTCTGGTGGCATCTTTAGGATTTTCTATGTATAGTATCATGTCATCTGCACACAGTGACAGTTTTACTACTTCTTTTGCAATTTGTATTCCTTTTATTTCTTTTTCTTCCCTGATTTCCGTGGCTAGGACTTCCAAAACAATGTTGAATAAGAGTGGCAAGAGTGGATATCCTTGTCTTGTTCCTGATCTTAGAGGAAATGCTTCCAGTTTTACACCATTGAGAATGATTTTTGCTGTGGGTTTGTTGTATATGGCCTTTATTATGTTGAGGTAGGTTCCCTCTATGCCCACTTTCTGGAGAGTTTTACCATAAATTCGCGTTGAATTTTGTCAGAAGCTTTTTCTGTATCTATTGAGATGATCATATGATTTTCTCCTTCAATTTGTTTATATGATGTATCACATTGATTGATTTGCATATACTGAAGAAGCCTTGCATCCCTGGGATAAATCCCACTTGATCATGCTGTATGATGCTTTTAATGTGTTGTTGGGTTCGGTTTTCTAGTATTTTGTTGAAGATTTTTGCATCTATATTCATCAGTGATACTGGTCTGTAATTTCCTTTGTTTGTAGTATCTTTCTCTGCTTTTAGTGTCGGGGTGATGGTGGCCTCATAGAATGAGTTTGGGAGTGTTCCTTCCTCTGCAAATTTTTGGAAGAGTTTGAGACAGATGGGTGTTAGCTCTCCTCTAAATGTTTGATAGAATTCACCTGTGTAGCCATCTGTTCCTGGACTTTTGTTTGTTGGAAGATTTTTAATCACAGTTTCAATTCCGTTACTTGTGATTGGTCTCTTCATATTTTCTATTTCTTCCTGGTTCAGTCTTAGAAGGTTATACCTTTCTAAGAATTTGTCCATTTCTTCCAGGTTGTCCACTTTATTGGCATAAAGTTGCTTGTAGTAGTCTCTTAGGATG
Source organism: Grampus griseus (assembly GCF_964374135.1). NCBI lineage: Eukaryota > Metazoa > Chordata > Mammalia > Artiodactyla > Delphinidae > Grampus > Grampus griseus. Next base: position 122,699,538 of record NC_138999.1, on the reverse strand, counting down.
CTTTGTATTTCTGCGGTGTCTGTTGTAACTTCTCCTTTTCATTTCTAATTTTATTGATTTGAGTCCTCTCCCTCTTTTTCTTGATGAGTCTGGCTAATGGTTTATCAATTTTGTTTATCTTCTCAAAGAACCAGCTTTTAGTTTTATTGATCTTTGCTATTGTTTTCTTTGTTTCTACTTCATTTATTTCTGCTCGGATCTTTATGATTTCTTTCCTTCCACTAACTTTGGGTTTTGTTTGTTCTTCTTTCTCTAGTTCCTTTAGGTGTAAGGTTAGATTTTTATTTCAGATTTTTCTTGTTTCTTGAGGTAGGATTGTATTGCTCTAAACTTCCCTCTAAGAACTGCTTTTGCTGCATCCCATAGGTTTTGGATCATTGTGTTTTCATTGTCATTTGTCTCCAGGTATTTTCTGATTTCCTCTTTGATTATTTCAGTGATGTCTTGGTTATTTAGTAACGTAATTTTTAGCCTCCATGTCTTTGTGTTTTTTATGGTTTACTTCCCTGTATTGATTTCTAATCTCATAGCGTTGTGGTCAGAAAAGATGCGTGATATGATTTTAAATTTATTAAATTTGCTGAGGCTTGATTTGTGACCCAAGATGTGATCTATCCCAGAGGATGTTCCATGTGCAATTGAGAAGATATTATAATCTGTTGTTTTCGGATGGAATGTCCTATAAATATCAATCGCATCTGTCTGGTCTGTTGTGTCATTTAAAGCTTGTGTTTCCTTATTAATTTTCTGTTTGGATGATCTGTCCATTGGTGTTAGTGAGGTGTTAAAGTCCCCCACTATTACTGTGTTACTGTCGATTTCCTCTTTTATAACTGTTAGCATTTGCCTTATGTATTGAGGTGCTCCTGTGTTGGGTGCATATATATTTATAATTGTTATATCTTTTTCTTGGATTGATCCCTTGATCATTATGTAGTGTCCTTCTTTTTCCCTTGTAACATTCTTTATTTTAAAGTCTATTTTATCTGATATGAGTGTTGCTACTCCAGCTTTCTTTTGATTTCCATTTGCATGGAATATCTTTTTCCATCCCCTCACTTTCAGTCTGTATGTGTCCCTAGGTCTGAAGTGGGGTCTTGTAGACAGCATATATATGGGTCTTGTTTTTGTTTCCATTCAGTGAGCCTGTGTCTTTTGATTGGATCATTTAATCCGTTCACATTTAAGGTAATTATTGGTATGTATGTTCGTGTTACCATTTTCTTAATTGTTTTGGGTTTATTTTTGTAGGTCCTTTTCTTCTCTTGTGTTTTCCACTTAGAGAAGTTCCTTTAGCATTTGTTTTAGAGCTGATTTGGTGCTGTTGAATTCTCTTAGCTTTTGGTTGTCTGCAAACCTTTTTATTTCCCCGTCGAATCTGAATTAGATCCTTGCTGGGTAGAGTAATCTTGGTTGTAGGTTCTTCCCTTTCATCATTTTAAATATATGGTGCCACTCCCTTCTGGCTTGTAGAGTTTCTGCTGAGAAATCAGCTGTTAACCTTATGTGAGTTCCTTGTATGTTATTTGTCGTTTTTCCCATGTTGCTTTTAATAATTTTTCTTTGTCTTTAATTTTGGTCAATTTGATTAATGTGTGTCTTGGCATGTTTCTCCTTGGGTTTATCCTGCCTAGGACTCTCTGCACTTCCTGGACTTGGGTGGCTATTTCCTTTCCCATGTTAGGGAAGTTTTTGACTATAATCTCTTCAAATATTTTCTCGGGTCCTTTTTCTCTCTCTACTCCTTCTGGGACCCCTATAATGCAAATGTTGGTGCATTTAATGTTGTCCCAGAAGTCTCTTAGGCTGTCTTCATCTCTTTTCATTCTTTTTTCTTTATTCTGTTCTGCAGCAGTGAATTCCACCATTCTGTCTTCCAGGTCACTTATCCGTTCTCCTGCCTCAGTTATTCTACTATTGATTCCTTCTAGTGTATTTTTTATTTCAGTTATTGTATTGCTCATCTCTGTTTGTTTGTTCTTTTATTCTTCTAGGTGTTTGTTCTTTAATTCTTCTAGATCTTTGTTAAACATTTCTTGCATCTTCTTGATCCTTGCCTTCATTCTTTTTCTGAGGTCCTGGATCACCTTCACTATCATTATTCTGAGTTCTTTTTCTGGAAGGTTGCCCATCTCCACTGCATTTAGTAGTTTTTCTTGGCTTTTATCTCTTCCTTCATCTGGTACATAGCCCTCTGCCTTTTCATCTTGTCTCTCTTTCTGTGAATGTGGTTTTTGTTCCACAGGCTGCAGGATTGTAGTTCTTCTTGCTTCTGCTGTCTGCCCTCTGGTGGATGAGGCTATCTAAGAAGCTTCAGCTACGTGGCTCTTACCTTGTCTTCCTCTTGTGCCTCAGCTCTGAGATTCCAGGCAGTATTCAGAGTAAATCCTCTTATCCCTGATGTCTCCTAGTAGGCAGCAGAGTCACCAGGCATGTCAGTACTGCCATTTCTTTCACTGCACAGCAGTGAACCACTATAAGCTCACTTTTCACAAAATCTGTAATAGGCTGTATGCTTTGTTGTGTACTGTACCTGTAGATTTACTATCAGGCCTCTCAGGGGAGAGTTCTCTTCAGGTTTGGCATAAACTGATAGTGCAAGTGTAAATCTCAGTCCAAACATTCAAGTGTGCAAGAAAAATTACCTTTATTATCTCTCTTAAATCAGTTTAATGCTGACATTGAGGCCACACATTTCTGGGTTGCTATGAAATTCCATCTTAATTATTATTGCTCTCCCCTTTTTAGAATAATAGGAGAATCTGTGCAACTTTAGAATTTTCCTAGAAAAATAATAATTATAACCACCACTACCACAACAATTCACATATATATAACTAGTGATTTGTGCCAGGAAATGTTGCATGTGGTTTTTATATATTAGTATGATTGATTTTATCTCAGGTATGTTAGACTATGTTATGGGCTGTGTCCCATAACACAGTGTGTCCCCTACCCATCCCCCCAAATTCCTATGTTGAAGCCCTAACCTCTGATACCTCAGAATATGACTGTATTTGGAGATAGCGCCTCTAAAGTGTTAATTAAGATAAAATGAGCTGACTAAGCTGGGCCCTACTCCAATATGACTGGTGCCCTTATAAGAAGAGGCGATAAGGACACAGACACACACAGAGGGAAGACTGTGTGAAGACTGAGAGAGAAGATGGTCATCAAAACACCAAGGAGAGAGGCCTCAGAAGAAACCAACCCTACTAGCACCTTGATCTGGACTTCTAGTCTCCAGAACTGTGAGAAATAACTTTCTGTAATTTAAGCCTCCCAGTCTGTGGTACTCTGTTACAGCAGCCCCAGCAAACAGGCTTCAAAGCCTCTGCACCTTCCACTTAGTACTCTTAACCCTATTCTCACCCCTCCTTTTTTCTAATAAAAACCCTTATAATTTATTTTAATAATAGTGACAAAGATTCAAAGAGATTTTTTGCATTATTTTAAAAAATAAAGTATTTTGGAGTAATTTTAGATTTACAGAAAGTAATACAAAAAACAGAACAGTTTCCTTATACCATGCACTCCTAATGTTAATAATGTTAATATCTTACATTATTATGGTACATTTGTAAAAACTAAGACACAAGCATTACTACTCACTAAACTTCCAGAAGTCATTTTTATTTCACCAGTTTTTCCACTAATACCCTTTTTTTCTGTTCCAGGATTCAATCAAGGATAGCACATTTCATTTAGTCATCATATCTCCTTAGGCTTCTTTTGGCTGTGACAGTTTCTCAATCTTTCCTTATTTTTCCTGATATTGACTTTTTTTAAAAAGGACTGGTCAACTATTTTTAGAATGTCCTTCTGTTGGAATTTCTCTGATGTTTTTCTTATGGTTAGACAGAAGTTAGGGGTTTTTAGAAGAATACCACAAAGTTAAAATGCCCTTTCCATCACATCATATCAGGGCGTACATGATATCAACATGACTCATCACTGGTGATGTTTTCCTTGATCATTTGCCTAAGATAGTTCCAATGGACTGAATGTTTCTGCTCCACAAAATTTATATGTTGAAATCCTAATTCCCAATTTGATGGTATTATGAGGTGTGGCCTTTGGTAGGTGATTAGGTCATAAGTGTGGAGCCTTCCTGAATAGGATTAGTGCCCTTACACAAGGGATCCCAGAAAGCTCTTTTGCCTTCTTTCCTTCACATGAGGACACAAAAAGAAGTTGGCAGTCTGAAACCCAGAAGAGGGCCCTCACCAGAACCCGACCATACTTGCACTCTGATCTTGGACTTCTAACCTCCAGAACTGTGAGAAATAGATTTCTGTCATTTGTAAGTCAACTCTGTTATGATGGTACTTTGTTATAGCAGGCAAAACTGAATAAGGCAGTAGTCTTTGCCAGGTTTCTCCATTATAAAGTTACCATTTTCCCCTTTCTATACTCTGTTCTTTGAGAGGGAGTCACTGAATTCAGCTCATACTCAATAGAGGTGGGGGATTAAAATCCACCTCCAGGAGGGAATAGCATCTGCATTTATCATTTGGGCCAACTTTCCGTTGAACACCTCTCTGCTCTCATATTTTCCCTAGAGTCTATCACCCTCTCGCTTCTTTTACTGGCCTAACTTCTGTGGACCATACTTCAGATCGTTTCCTCATCAAAAGCCACCTACATCATCATTATCTTAACATGTTTCTCTGTGTTATGTGAAAGCTAAATAATATGACACTAATGGTGATTTACTTTGTTAGCCTGATCACACCACACTTGAATTTCAGAAGACTTAGGATGCCATTTTACAAACAAAATGAGCGGCTCTAATAATAGACCTTTCAATCACAATGACAGGAAAACGAGCTGGCTCCAGGTAGCAAAACATTTATTTTCTCTATCATTTAGGAATCTTTGAAAATTTGAGAATTACCTTACATCTTCTGTAGTAAGATGTTGTTACATGAGGTAGTTTGTTTACTAAAAGAAAAAAAAATCATCATTTGTATCAGTCACTTTACATTTATGATTTTTGTCATCTTTTCCTAAAAGAATAGGCTTATTCCTTTATTCTGCTTTGTGAAACTTACTGTTAGCTTAGATGAATGTGAAAACCTTCAACAGGGGCTTCCCTGGTGGCGCAGTGGTTGAGAGTCCGCCTGCCAATGCAGGGGACACGGGTTCGTGCCCCGATCCGGGAGGATCCCACATGCCGCGGAGCAGCTGGGCCTGTGAGCCATGGCCGCTGAGCCTGCGCGTCCGGAACCTGTGCTCCACAACGGGAGAGGCCACAACAGTGAGAAGCCCGCGTACAGCAAAAAAACAAACAAACAAACAAACAAAAAACCTTCAACAGGATGCAGTATACAAGTTATGTCATACTTTTAATGATTTCGCTCTGAATAGCCCTTGATTGAAAGTTTAATCTGTAGATACAGGTGATGTGCAGTTCATTGTATGTTCTGCTCAGCAAATTTTAAAAGATACCTTAAGGTATTGCTGGTTGACAAATGAGGTGTTATTTCTTTGAAGGAGAAAGCAGTATTAGACTGTTGTTAATGTCAGAACAGTGATGGACTATTGTAATTGCATATATAAAGAGATACCTGATAACAAGAAATAGCTGAGAGAAGATGGGGTTGAACCATTTACAAGTATATATAAAGCTATCTGGATGGTTCAGGCATGTTTTTAAAGATGAGTCCCCTCTTTCTGTGATTTTTGGGAACAAAAAGTTTGCAAGGTTATGAATTAACTTTTCCAATCTGTCAGTACTGTATCACAGAGAGATTTGAAAGGCTCAAAGCAATATTTCACTCTCAGTTGAAAATCACATAAAGGGCACATTCCCCTGCTTCTGTTTCTTATGTGGTCCGTGCAGCAGTAGAATGTGGCACACTGTTATTTTTTGTTTTGTTTTGTTTTGTTTTTGCGGTACGTGGGCCTCTCACTGTTGTGGCCTCTTCCGTTGCAGAGCACAGGCTCCGCACGCGCAGGCTCAGCGGCCATGGCTCACGGGCCCAGCCGCTCCACGGCATGTGGGATCTTCCCGGACCAGGGCACGAACCCGTGTCCCCTGCACCGGCAGGGGGACTCTCAACCACTGTACCACCAGGGAAGCCCTGGCACACTGTTTTTATGGTACATTTTCAAGTTGTTTGTTGATGAAAAACAAGTTAGAATTTGGAAGTTAGAACTATAAAAGTGTCCAGGTGTTCCTGTAAAGGAACTCATGAACTGATAGGATATAAATGATATTCTTTTACAATCATAGTAAAACTATTCTATGGTCTTCTTAAATCAGTTTAAAGAGGGCATTTTTAAATTTTCAACACCTAAAGCCTATCTTCTACCCTCAATGCCCTATTTTTGTCTCTCTATATTTGTTTCATTCATTGATCCATTGATTCATTCAACAAATATATATTGAGCACCAATGATACTCCAGGTACTATGCCAGATCTTGGAGATTCAGCAGTGAATGTGATAGATACAGCCTCGTTCCTAATGGAGATGTGACTAGCATTAATTAAACAATCAAAAGAATGAGTATAAAATGACGACAAAGGCAAGTGGCATGATAGCAAGTGACATGGGGTTAGGAGAGCTTATAACAGGATAATTTGACCTGGAGTCTTAATAAGCAGTCTCAGAAACAATTCGCTGTCGATGCTTAAGGGCCCTCAAAGCAAATGTCACTTTATAAGAAGATTGTTTTTCATCATCAGAACTTTCTTTGAATTAGTTGAAAATTGCATTCCTTTTACATAAAACTGGTTTGTACACATAAATTATAATATAGAAGTTTGAATTCAGGTGTTAATTCCATGTTTGAAATAAAGATGTACGATTACTTTAAAAATCATTTTATTGAAGTATACATACAGAAAAATGCACATATAATCAATATCTCAAAGAACTGTCAAAAAGTAAATGCATCCATTTAACCAGCATTCAGGTCAAGAAGTAGAACATTACCAGTTCCCCAGAAGCCCCTCTCATGCCACCTCTGGCTATGTGTTTTCAAAACAGATTGATGGGTACTTGTGCCTGGGAGACTCAGCCCACAGATGTCTGATCACTCTAAGTGTACCTTGGCAATGCAATCCCTGCTTGCCTGATCATTCCTGATAAGAGTCAGGATGACACTAAATTGGTTCCATAAGAGGCAGGCCTGATGGACATCTATCTGGGGTAACCTAAAGCACAACAGCCGAGTGGTGGATGTGGCAGCCCTCAGACCAACCAATGGCCATTTCTCCTGAGTAAACAAGGAAAGACTCTGTTTCCTTGAGAAACCATGCACTATCAGACTGGCTTTATCACCTACTTTCTTGGCTGTAAGTGTGCATCAAACTCTACCTGGAGTGGGAACTATTTGTAATCCTTAACTCCTCTGTTTGTCTAAGGAGCCTCCTCTCTTTTCTTCATGGGACTTTGGGAAGTTGGAGGCAACATCTGAGTGCGGACAATGTTTATCCACTCCCTATGATTCTGTTCTCTGTCTGAAGTCCTATTCATTATAAGGAAAACAGTGTGTTCCTAGCTCCACCAATCCAACTGGAAAATTATTTTTAAGTGGTCTAATACACCTAGACAGCTATGTCAGGGAAGAATTCTTAGGATATAAACCTTAACTGAGATCTGAAGGATCAGCAAGAGTTAGGGAGACAGAAAGGAAGGAAGGAGCATTCCATGCAGAAGGAATAGTCAAAGCAAAAGCCTTATGGCAGGAGGAAGCAGTGTGCATAAACAGAGATTAGGGGGAATAATGATATGAGATAAAACTGGAAAGCGAGGTCAAGCCTGGGCTTTGTAGGGCCTTGCAGGCCATGTTATGATTTTTCCCCTTTATGTGAAATGTAATGGAAGCTTTCTCTAATTGGAGAAAGAACATTTGTGTAAAATGAACAACTTTGTATTTTGAAAAGATCAATCTAGCTGAAGTGCGGAGAACAGAATGTTGGGGCTTGAGTGTAGAAACACCAATCATAGCTAACAAGTATTGAGAACTTACTGAGTAATTTACATATATTAACTCATTTAACCCTCCTCTCCCCCAATAAGAGTAGAGTCTATTCTTATTTTCATTCCACAGATATGATCACACGCTGGTAATAAGTAGCAAAGCCAGCATTTGAACCCAGGTGGACTGGCTTCAGAATTCATGCATCTAAATGCTAGGCAGGACTGTCTTTTGTTAGTTTAGAGGCTTATTTCATAAGAGATGATGGTTACCTGGATTTAAAAGATGATGGTGGAGACAGAAAGAAGTGGACCAATTTGAAAGACCGTGGGAAGATAAAAATGACAGAATACTATGACAGGTTGAGTAGGGGGAAGTTAAAAGTGCTAAAGATGATTCCTTATGTTTCGAATATGTAACTGGATCTGTGGTAGTATCATTCACCAAAACAAGCAATACCAGACAAGAACCAGCTTTGGAGGAGAGAATTATTTTGTTCTGGAATGTATTGAGTTTGAGAGATTTATGAAACAATAAGCAGGAAAGTGATGTCATATGAACAGTGTTCTGTACTCTCATCTGGGCCTAGCACTCAGAGACTGGATATATTAGTGTGTGAACATTCAGCATAAAAATAATGATTACCTCGGTCTGAGACTTCAAGAACTGCAATATTGAGGGTTCAGGTAGAAGAGGATGAACCTGAAGAAGAGGTAGAGAAGTAACCAGTGAAGTAAGAACAGGAGAGGTGAGAAAAGGAGAACAGGAGCGCCTCATAAGTCCCAGAAGTCGGGGTCTAAGTGTTACAAATATTAGTAAGTGATTTTTTTAAATATGACTTTAAAAGATCTTGATCTTCTATGATAACTGTTTAGTGAGGTGATGGAGCTGCAAGCTTGGCAGGAAAAGCTTAGGAGTAAATAAGAATTGAGGAAATGGAGCCAGGGATAACCTGCAGCCTTAAGAGAAGTTTGTCTATGAAGGGAAGAAGAGATATTGGGAGGTACTGAAGGATGATGGGAAATTGGTTTTATAATTGTTGTTTTAATGAGAGATACTTGGTTAGGCTTGACAGCCTAACAAGAGGGAGAATTTGAATAGACATTGCTTCCTTTTTCTGTTTTACCCCCACCTGAGTCCCATTTCTTTCCCTAGTGAACCAAAGTCACTGAGAAAATGCAATAGTTTGTACCTCCCACTCCCCCACTCCTGTGTTGCCCCTCCCCTCCTCCCCACTGGTAGCCACTCGTTTGTTCTCTATATTTGTGAGTCTGCTTCTTTTTTGTTATATTCCCTAGCTTGTTGTATTTTTTAGATTCCACATTTAAGTGATATCATACAGTATTTATCTTTCTCTGACTTATTTCACTTAGCATAATGCCCTCCAAGTCCATCCTTGTTGCTGCAAATGACAAATTTTTGTTCCTTTTTATGGCTGAGTGGTATTTCATCATGTATATGTATACCACATCTTCTTTATCCATTCATCTGTTGATGGATGCTTAGGTTGCTTCCATATCTTGGCAATTGTAAATATGCTGCTATGAACATTTGGGTGCATGTATCGTTTCCAATTTGTGAGGGGGTTTTTTTTGGATATATACCCAGGAGCAGAATTGCTGAGTCGTATGGTAGTTCTATTTTTAGATCTTTGAGAAACCCACATACTGTTTTCCACAGAGGCTGCACCAATTTACATTCCTACCAACAAGTGTACAAGGGTTCCCTTTTCTCCACATCCTTACCAGCACTTGTTATTTGTGTTCTTTTTGATGATAGCCTTTCTGACAAGTGTGAGGTGATATCTTATTGTGGTTTTGATTTGCATTTCCCTGAAGATTAGTGATGTTAAACATCTTTTCACATGCCTGTCGGCCATCTGCATTTCCTCTTTGGAAAAATGTCTCTTCAGTTCTTCTGCCCATTTTTTAATTTGTTTGTTTGTTTGTTTGTTTTGATGTTGAGTTATATGAACTATTTATATATGTTGGATATTACTCCCTTATCGGTCGTATCATTTGTAAATATTTTCTCCCATTCCATAGATTGTCTTTTCGTTTTGTCGATGGTTTTCTTTGCTGTGAAAAAGCTTTTAATTAGGTCTGATTTGTTTATTTTTTCCTTTATTTCCTTAACTTTAGGAGATGGATCCAAAGGAGTATTGCTGCAATTTATGTCAAAGAGTGTTCTGCCTATGTTTTCTTCTAGGAGTTTTATAGTATCTAGTCTTACATTTACGTCTTTAATCCATTTTGAATTTATTTTTGTATATGGTGTTAAAGAGTGTTCTAATCTCATTCTTTTACATGTAGCTGTCCGGATTTCCCAGCACCACTTATTGAAGAGACTGTCTTTTCTCCATTGTATAGTCTTGCCTCCTCTGTCATAGATTAATTGACCATAAGTGTGTGAGTTTATTTCTGGTCTCTCTGTCCTGTTCCATTGATCTATGTGTCTGTTTTTGTCTGGTACCATACTGTTTTGATGACTGTAGCTTTGTAGTATAGTCTGAAGTTAGGTATCCTGATCCATCCAGCTCTGTTCTTTCTCAAGACAGAACAGTTCTTTTTTTTAAAAATTAATTAATGTATTTATTTTTGGCTGCATTGGGTCTTTGGTGCTGTGCAAGGACTTTCTCTAGTTGCAGCGAGCAGAGGCTACTCTTAATTGTGGTGCACAGGTTTCTCATTGTGGTGGTTTCTCTGGTTGTAGAGCTTGGGCTCTGGGTGCCCAGCTTCGGTAGTTGTGGCACATGGGCTCGGTAGTTGTGGCTTGCGGGCTCTAGAGCACAGGCTCAGTAGTTGTGGCACATGGGCTTAGTTGCTCCACGGCATGTGGGATCTTCCTGGACCAGGGATCGAACCCGTGTCCCCTGCATTGGCAGGCAGATTCTTAACCACTGTGCCACCAGGGAAGTCCAAGACAGAACAGTTCTTGTGGGCATTTTATGCCTCAGAGGGTGCAAGAAGAATATATCTAGATTTAGCCCATCCCTGCTTTGCTGCAGTACATACATATCCAACTCGTTTCATGCACTCAAGTGGCCACCTTAAGACAGCATAAGGGGATACCTGCTTGTCAATTCCAGTCACCCTCAGATGCTGAAAGAAGGTTCTTCTGATGGGCATTGGCATGCCCTACTTTAATGCATCTCTCAAATTCCCATAGCAATTTCCATAGGGCTATGCCCCACAGGGACATCCCTTTGATGGGAAACTTTTCTGTTTCCTTCTGCCTGACTATATGGCCAGGTAACTGCCAATGAGTAGGTAACAACCAAAATACCATGACATGCAGCATGCAATTCAGTCCACCGAGCTGATCTGTTTTTACCTTCTGTGGTCACAGTAGTATCCTTCCAAATAGAATGTTGTCCATTCACCTTAGACCTGCTGATCATAAACCACGCAGCTCTTTGTTGGTTACTTGAGAGCTTTTTATAGGGCAGTGTCCAAGTTACAACAAAATCCAGCAGCTCCTCGTGGATTTCCAAACTTAGTGCTAGGGGAAAGAAGCCTCCCTACTAGTGGGTATCCCTTCCTTGTGTTCTTGCAGTAGCATGATCCTATGTAAACCATTTCCATTTTATTATGGAATTTCTGGGCATTGATGTCTCCATTAAAGCTTTTCTCCAACATCACCCAAGACATCACAGGTAGTTCAGATTTTAAAACTTTTTTTTTCTTTAGTCACAGGGACAGTTTCTGTTCAAACATAGCAGTTCTCCTCCAAACTTTCGCCTTAATCCAATCATCCTTTACATTCCTAACTGTAGCCTCCGTTCAGAATTCATCAACACGTTTTGGTTTTACAATTCTAGGTAGAGGAAATGTTCCCCAGCCAGACATAACATTTATTCCTATAAAACATTTAGGCAAAAGAGACGCAACTTTTTTACATAAAGCCTGTTTAAACGTTCAACTTTAGTAATCCTATCAACCCTCTCAATTTAATGGTAGCCCACACGAGGGCTTTACCAATAGGTTTTGCTACCACAGCGCATGGGGGTCCTGTGTAAAGGATTCCAGGAAAGTTCTCTTTTCCACCTCCTGACCACTTTTACCTACTCTTGTGTATTAAGCTTTGGGTCTGCAGTGGAAGGTCGCAGCAAGGGACACTGGCTATTTTTTCAATATTTATCTTGATTAATTGGCCTGACTATTGCCCTAAGCAATTGCAGGTCGGGTTTCTCATAGTAATTATTGCCTTCCAGCTTTTAAAATTTCTCGATATTGGAGTAAATAGAGCAGACTTGTTTGGGACCCTTTAATGTTGGGGGAACCAGCAGGAAGTCCCTTTGGTCCACCCAACCTTTGATAGTGCTCCATTAAGAAACTTCGTCTGTTTTATTGTCCCATTTCTTAATAACTGTCTAAAGAATTCCACCCTGCTGGGATAAGTCCCTTGACTCTCCCTTCTTTTTCCTCTTTGTTTCAAGCCTATCAGTATTGTCTTTATTCACTCCAGTTCCTAATAACCATTTAAAAATGTCCACCTTACTGTGACTAGTCTCTCTGCCTCTCCACATTCTCTTGTTAGTTAGTCTAATTATTAGCATCTGTAAGACCCATGAGAGGAAGCTGAGAGCAGATTCAATAAGTCTTTACAGACTGTTGCTCAATTTTGTAGAGTAAGATTACATAAGGTACCGTGAAAAGGGTCCCCTTAACCACAGTGTTTACCATGACCTGTGTAACAGGCTTATTCAGTAGGTGAATATCCCTATCCCACATGGTTTGAATATGAAGCATATTAGCTCTTTCATCTAGGGTGTTCCACTTGACATTTTTAGGGAGAGTTGGACAGTCCCTCTTCCCAGGGGAAACAGACCTTACAGTGTCCACTGGGCTGGCTGTTCCCTCAGGAATAACCTGCTGTGTGTATGGATCACGTACAGCATTTGTGATTGTACTATAGTGAGCTGTGGGTCCTGTATTAACCCAGACTTGCCCTGTCACTCTGCAACATTCAAAACCAAAAATACTGTTCCTAAATCAGTCACTCTCACAATCCATTTCAATGGATTCCTCAGGGAGCTCATGGTACCTACCTACAAAATTAGACAACACCTTCACACTGTACTGTCAGGTTTCGGGGTTTCTTCATTTTGCCCTCCGCACAATGTGGACTATCTTCTGGATGACCAGAGAACTTAAAAGTAGTCTTTTTTTTTCTTTTGTCACAGCATAATGTTTCCTTTTGGGGGTAAATTTGAGGGTAGTGGCTAAAGCTCAGACTGACTGAAATCTGAGCACTCTCTGTAACAACAAAAAGACATACAATCTAATTTAAAAATCACAAAGGATTTAAATAGACGTTTCTCAAAGAAGATATACAAATTGACAATAAGCACGTGAAAATATGCTCAACATCATTGGTAGTTAGGGAAATGCAAAACCAACCCACAATGAAATAGCACTTCATACCTAAGATGGCTATATTAAAAACGTATTAATAATAAGTGTTAGCAAGAATGTGGAAAAATTGGAAATCTTGTACGTCATTGCTGGTGTGAATGGAAAATGGCAAATGGTTGATTACTCTAAAAACTAAACGTAGGATCGCCATATATGACTCAACAATTCCACTCCCAGGTATATACCCAAAGGAGTTGAAAGCAGGGTCTCAAACAGATCTTTGTATTCCGATGTTCATTGCAGCATTATTCATAATAGCCAAAAGGTGGAAAGAACGAAGTGTCCATCAACAGACAAATAGAAAAATAAAATGTGTTTTATATATATATAGTGAAATATTATTCAGCCATTAAAAAGAAAGATATTTTGATACATACTACAACATGGATGAATGTTGAAAGCATTAGGCTAAGTAAAACAAATCAGCCACAATAGGACAGCTATTATATGATTCTACTTACATAGGCAGAACACTCTATGACATAAATCACAGAAAGATCCTTTTTGACCCACCTCCTAGAGTAATGGAAATAAAAACAAAAATGAACGAATGGGACCTAATGAAACTTCAAAGCTTTTGCACAGCAAAGGAAACCATAAAGAAGACAAAAAGACTACCCTCAGAATGGGAGAAAATATTTGCAAATGAAGCAACAGACAAAGGATTAATCTCCAAAATTTACAAGCAGCTCATGCAGCTCAATATCAAAAAACAAACAACCCAATCCAAAAATGGGCAGAAGACCTATATAGACATTTCTCCCAAGAAGATATACAGATGGCCAACAAACACATGAAAGGATGCTCAACATCACTAATCATTAGAGAAATGCAAATCAAAACTACAATGAGGTATCACCTCACACCAGTCAGAATGGCCATCATCAAAAAATCTACAAACAATAAATGCTGGAGAGGGTGTGGAGAAAAGGGAACCCTCTTGCACTGCTGGTGGGAATATAAATTGATACAGCTACTATGGAGAACAGTATGGAGGTTCCTTAAAAAACTAAAAACAACTACCATATTACCCAGCAATTCCACTACTGGACATATACCCTGAGAAAACCATAATTCAAAAAGAGTCATGTACCACAGTGTTCATTGCAACACTATTTACAATAGCCAGGACATGGAAGCAACCTAAGTGTCCATTGACAGATGAATGGATAAAGAAGATGTGGCACATATATGCAATGGAATATTCCTCAGCCATAAAAAGAAATGAAATTGAGTTATTTGTAGTGAGGTGAGTGGACCTAGAGTCTGTCACGCAGAGTGAAGTAAGTCAGAAAGAGAAAAACAAATACCGTATGCTAACACATATATATGGAATCTAAAAAAAACAAATGGTTCTGAAGAACCTAGGGGCAGGACAGGAATAAAGACGCAGACGTAGAGAATGGACTTGAGGACATGGGGGGGGGAAGGGTAAGCCGGGACGAAGTGAGAGAGTGGCATGGACATATATACACTACCAAATGTAAAATAGATAGCTAGTGGGAAGCAGCTGCATAGCACAGGAAGATCAGCTCAGTGCTTTGTGACGACCTAGAGGTGTGGGATAGGGATGGTGGGAGGGAGGCGCAAGAGGGAGGAGATATGGGGATATATGTATGCATATAGCTGATTCACTTTGTTGTACAACAGAAACTAACACAACATTGTAAAGCAATTATACTCCAATAAAGATGTATAAAAAATCTTAAAAAGATTTAAAAAAAGATACCTGTAATAAGAAAACTCGTAGAGACGAAGTAGATTAGAGGTTACCAGTGGTTGGAGGTAAGAGAAGATGGGGAGTTACTGCTTAATGGTTTCAGAGTTTCTGTTTGAGATGATGAAGAAGTTTTAGAAATAAATAGTGGCGATGTTTGCAGAACACTGTGAATGCAATTAATGCCACTGAAATGTACACTTAAAAGTGGCTAAAGGGAATGTAAATTGGTGTAGCCACTATGGAAAACCTAACAAAGAAATTTCAAAAAAAGAACCTTTCAAACCAATATCCCTCATAAATATAGATATAAAATGTCTAATCTCTGTGGACAAATAGATAACAATATATAAAAAGGTTAATGAATCATGAATAAGTAGGGTTTAACTACAAGAATTCAAGGTTGGTTTAACATTTTAAAACTAATCACTATAATTCATCATATTCAGAGAATAAAACAGAAACCACATTATCATTTTATTAACTACAAAGTTACGAGTTATACAGGCATAACTCATTTTATTGAACTTCAATTTATTGTGATTTGTAGATATTACATTTTTCCAAATTGAAGGTT
Organism: Grampus griseus; assembly: GCF_964374135.1. Lineage (NCBI taxonomy): Eukaryota > Metazoa > Chordata > Mammalia > Artiodactyla > Delphinidae > Grampus > Grampus griseus. Next base: position 122,683,897 of record NC_138999.1, on the reverse strand, counting down.
TGTGGTAACCCTGTGTAAAGCAAGTCTGTCATCACCATTTTCCCAACAGTATTTGTACATTTCATGTTTCTGTGTCACATTTTGGAAATTCTCACAATATTTCAAACTTTTTCATCATTATTATACATGTTATGGTGATCTGTGATCAGTGATCTTTAATATTACTATTACTCACTGAAGGCTCAGATGATGGTTAACATTTTTTAGAAATAAGGTATTTTTAAATTTTTGTGTGTACATTTTCTTAGACATAATGTTATTGCATACTTAATAGACTAAGTATAGTGCAAACATTACTTTTATATATACAGGGAAATCAAATTCATGTGACTAGCTTTATTGCAATATTCACTTTATAGTGAATCTGGAACTGAACCCGCAATCTCTCTGAGGTATTAAACAAAATTCAAAATCATTCATGGTAAAGTCTCTCACCAAAATAGGTTTAGTAGGTACCTTCTTCAAACTGATGAAGGACATCTATGAATAACTTACAGAAAATATCGTATTTATTGGTGAAAAATAATCTCTCTAATGAGATTATTCTGGCAAGATAAAGAATCTCTGCTATATGGGCTTATTTCACAGAAGGTCAAGAAAACACTGTTCACTTTTGTTAAAAGCAGATTGAGTACTCCAAGACCAGTTGTGAATTGCCGGTCCTTTCCTCGTTATCATATATAAGCTTCTTTTGCATATTAATGTAAACATGCATATATATGTCACACCGACACACACATACACACACACATATAATGAATAATCAGAGGGCAATATTTTGAAGTTTTCAATGTTTAGCTCTAAAATATACTTAACCTTATAAGCATATTATAAGGGAAGGCATAAACCACATTAAATTTTCCATATTTATTGGAGTTTTACAAAAAGCAAAATAGAGCAGTCTAAGTAAGTAAAAACTTTATTTGATGACCTTTGCTTTCTCTGTCTATGAATTTTAATGTTTTTAAAATGTTTCCAGGTAACTAAAATTTTCTTATCAATTAAGTAAATATAATGTTAGATTTAAGTTTAAAGTCATTTGATGAACTTGGAAATTATATTTAAGTTGACACAATAGAGCAACACAAACATTGTTTGTTCTTTTTTGAATTTTATTTTGGTTTTTTATACAGCAGATTCTTATTAGTTATCCTTTTTATACATATTAGTGTATATTTGTCAAACCCAGTCTCCCAATTCATCACACCACCACCCACAAACATTATTGATGTTAAAAATATTTCTAAGAGATGACATTTACAAATTCACATCAACAGTGAAAATAGAAATTGTCTGAGGTTCATAAAAATTAATCATTGATTTAGAGAGACAGTCATTAGAATTCAATATATTGTGTAAACACTGTCCACTTCTCTGTCATAAAAAGCAGTGTAGAAATATTTAGAAAGTTCAAATTAACTCGGCTTTCCATGAAAAAGACAAACCCAAGTGTTATAAAAAACTAAATATTAGCTTGTAAGTAGATGCTCTTGGTGCCCTTGCGCATCACCTTGGCCTATCCCAGAGGTCACCACAGGGAGTTCTTGTACATGCAGATAGCTTTTTGTATCTGTCTGCGTGAGGGCATTTTGTAACCCTAAAGCATGCTAGGCCTATCTGTGAGTTAGCCAGATTTTCTGAGAAGTTACTACTTCATAACACACTTAACCAGTGAAAGGAGTTGGTAAAGTAAATACTGCAGTTTCCTTAGCTCTCAGTGGGTCAGTGAGATTGAGTCCCAGTTCCCCACTCTTTCACAGTGCTTCCTGAGATCAGCTTCCAAATTAACTTCTTGCAGGCCAATTCTTTGTTTCAGAATTTGCTTCTGGGGGACCCAAGCTAACACAGCTTATATTATCTTCCACAATGTAACAAAATCATAGCAAATACAGTGTTTATAAACCAAAAATTTCAGACCAATCTGATATGTCCACGGATTCACCTTGATTAGGAATATTATGTGAACTTAGATCCAGATATAATTCTGTATTACCAAGTACTAAAAGTGAGTCACAGAAATTTTCATTAGTACAATTTTATGACAGTAATTGTTACCTTGTTACCAATTTGCATTTTCTTTCTATCTGCTCATAAATCTGTCTTTTGAGTTCTACATCAGACAAATGACAGATTTACATGCTCAATTAATCTCCAGGAGTGCCCCCCAAGGAGACATTCATAGATACATAGCCCTGCAAACACAAGGAGATCATTGGAAATGGTCAGTTACTTCCCCTCTTTGAGGAGGAGTTAGAACTGCTCATTTTTAGAGTTGTAGACACACAATTCAAGAAACTTGAACTTATAGAATTATTGGGGACAGAGATGTTGAAATGCATTTGCTGGGTTAGATACAAAACTGGTTACTATCCTATCAAGGAATAAAATCATAACCTTTGGTATTATGTTCTCCATCAGAAAGAAAAAAAACGTCATTTCACTATTTCTGTGTTCTACAGTTCAAGGTACTATAGAACATCTGGGCCTTGATGATCAGATAAAGGTACATTTCCTGAGAGTTAGTGACTTTCAATGGGCTCAATAGGAAATGCTCTAACATTGTATTAAAAGGTAATGTAATTATATTTTGTTTGTAAGTTTTGGATTTTTTTTTCCTGCAAGCTCAGAACAAGTGGTTTCTGTTGAGTGGTATGGGGAAGATATTGACATCTCTCAGATGCAGTGTAACACAACATCCCAAGTCTAAAACATTGAATCGTGAAGTGTTGAAATGTTTACTACTAATATTTGAAAGGATTTGCAGATATACCTCTAATTACATCACACTCACCTGCATTCTAATACGCATTCTTGCGTGAAAGAGAGTACTTGAATCAGAATGTCTGGGAGGAAAAATCTGCATTGATCGTTTTTAACAGCTCCCCAAATGTTTCTAATTGTGCAGCCAGGATTAAGAACGCCTGCTCTAGAATGAAACACTACCCATTCTGGTATAAGGTTGCCCGTGACTCCAATCAACTCTAAAGAAAAACTGACTATACAAAAGTCCCACCTAATACACACTGTTCCTAGGTAGCTTATCTATTGCCTCATTTTTAAATATGAATTTGCAGTTGAAGTTAGCCAGAGGAAACCCTTCAGACAACAACTAATGAACGGGAGGAAAATGATCCTACACAAATGGAAAATTTCAAACAGATGAATTATAAAGCAATTGAATTAGACACAAGTATACTAGGCAATATTTTAAGGAAAAAAACTACGGGAGTCTGAACCTCCTGTGTCCCACCATAAACAGTTTTTTCTTCATGTATAATTAACAAATATATGACTCTTGTTCCTAAGGTGAATATGGCCCAGGGAAAACACACCACCATGCTGTTGCTCACTTTAAGAACACGACCACCAGAATCATGTAGGTCCTTAATATGTGTGGCAGTCAGGCTCTATTTTTTCCCAGTCCATTCACTCTATCACTCTTGCCTCAAGTCCCCAGTTCCTCTTCCCTCAGCCTCACTCTCATCTAAAGACCTTGCTGCCTTTTTCACTGAGAAAATTGAAAGAACCAGAAATGAGTTTCCTCAGATACCTATCACCACATCCCACTTAAGCTACTGCTTCGTCTCTCTCCTCCCCATTAAGTAAAACTCTTTGGAGTTGTCAACATTTCCTCTCCACTTCTACTCCTCCCATTCTTCTTTGAACTTGCTCTACTCAGTCATTTGTTACCATCACTCCACTGAAACAGTGCTTGTCAAAATCACTAGTTCTGATTGCCAGATTAAATGGTCCATTCTCAGTTTTCATTTTATTTGACCCATAATCAGCACTTGACACAATTACCCCTTTCTTCTCCATTTACCCTCACTTCCTTGGTGGTCTCAAGCCTACAGTTTTATGTATCATCTAAAAGTTTCCAGTTTTTCTAAACCATGGCAATGACTCCTAAATTTATATCTCTAGTCTGATCTCTCTCCTGAATTCCAAGCACTCATTTCTAATAAGTCACTTGACTTTTCTACTAGGATTTCTTCTTTTTTAACAATAACAAAACCTCAAGTTTAATATTTCTAATAAAGTGAACAAAATTGGGATGATGACCATATATATCCTGTTTATGATTTATTTTATGGTTTATGACTGTTGATTATTTTCAGTGCTTTTTTCAGTATCAGAAATGTTTCTGTTTAGATGAAAAAGTATATGGTTACCCAAAAGAACATTGTTCTATTTTAAAGCTACTCAATTGATTTCCTACTCTTAAGGTAATTTAGTTCACCATAACATTCCTTTTTTCTTCCTTTCACAAAGAAAAACAATTTTTAATTGGTTTAATGACATTTAAGGCAATTTTTTACAATCCTGTTATATTTTAATGATTTTAATTATTTTCTGAGTTCTATTAAATACAAGGTTGTAATTGACTTTTTGCTAGTTTGTTATTTCTTTGAACTTTGCAAGGATTTATACAGTCTTCCTATGCTGTAAAAATAGTAACTAATAAATTGTTGTTCAACTGAGTTTGAGACATTGGTCTTAAAAGAGCTTATGTGGAAAAATTATATTTAAGGTTCCTGACACTACCTGTTACTGAGTATACAGTTATATTAGAGTTAGTGGTCCTTTTCCCTGCTTTATTGAAATATAACTGACATATAACATTGTACAAGTGTAACATGTACAATGTGATGATTATATATATATATATATATATATATATATATATATATATATAGTGAAATAATTACCACAATAAGGTTAGTTAACATATCTATCACTTCACATAATTACCAGTTTTTGTTCTGGTGTTGGTGGTGGTGAGAACATTTAAGATCCACTTGCTTAGCAACTTTTAAGTATACAGTTGAGCATTGCTAACTATAGTGACCATGTGTACTTTTTAGATCCCCAGAAGTTATTCATTTTACATCTGGAAGTTTATAAACTTTAACTAAGATCTCCTCATATCTCTCATCCCGCAGCCACTGACAATCACCAGTCTCCTCTCTGTTTCTATAAGTTTGGTTTGTTTACACTCCACATATAAATAATATCATACAGTATTTGTCTTTCTCTGCCTGGCTTCTTTCACATAGCATAATGCCCTCAAGGTTAATCTGTGTTGTCACAAATGGCAAAATTTTATTCTTTTTATGGGTAAGTAATATTCCATTATATAAATATTTATTTCACACTTTCTTTATGCATTCAGCCATTGATGGACACTTAAGCTGTTTCCATATCTTGCCTATTTTGAATAATGCTGTGATGAACATGGGAATGAAGAAATCTCTTTGAGATACTCCTTTCATTTCCTTTCTATATATATCTAGAAGTGGGATTGCTGGATCATATGGTAGTTCTATCTTAAAAAAAATTTGTTTTGAGGAATCTATATGCTATTTTCCATAATGGCTGTACCTATTTACACTCCCATCAACAATGCACAAGGGTTCCCTTTTATCCACATCCTCACTAGCACTTGTCTTTTTGACATGGCCATCCTAACAGGTATAAGGTGATATCTCATTGTGGTTTTGATTTACATTTCCCTGATGACTAGTGCTGTTGAGCACCTTTTCATGTACTTTTTGGCCACTTGTCTGTCTTCTATGGGAAAATGTCTATTAAGATCTTTTGCTCACCTTTCAATTGTATTATTTTTTTAAATAATGAGTTGTAGGAGTTCTTTATATATTTTGGATATTAACCCCTTATCAAATGTATGGATTGCAAATATTTTCACCTATTCCATAGGTTGCCATTTCATTTTGTTGATGGTTTCCTTTGCTGTGCAAAAGCTTTTTAATTTCAAGTAGTCCCACCTGTTTATATTGCTTTTGTTGCTTGTGCTTTTGGTGTCACATCCAAGAAACCATCACCAAAACCAACGTCAAAGAGATTTTTCCTTGTCTTCTTCTACAAGTTTTATGGTTTCACAGCTTATGTTTAAATTCTGAATCCATTACAAGTTAATTTTTGTAAGTGGTGTAAGATAGGGATCCAATTTCATTATTTTATATATGAATATCCAGTTTTCCCAGTACCATTTATTGAAGAGACTGTCCTTTACCCACTAAATATTCTTGGCTCCATTGTAAAATTTTAGTTCACTGTGTATATATGGGTTTATCTGTGCTCTCAATTCTGTTCATTGGTCTATATGTCTTCTTTTATGCCAGGACTGTATTGTTTTGATTGCTATAGCTTTAATGTATAACTTGGAATCAGGAAGTGTGATGCATGCAGCTTTGTGCTTTCTCAGGATTTCTTTGGCTATTTGGGGTCTTTTGTGGTTCCATACAAATTTTAGGATAGTTTTTTCTATTTCTGTGAACAATACTATCATAATTTTGATAGGGATTGCATTGGATCTCTCTTATTAACTCTTCTAATCAGTGAACATAGTATATCTTTTCATTTTTTGTGTGTCTTCTTCAGTTTCTTTCATCAATGTCTCACTGTTTCAGTGTATAGATCTTTTACCTCCTTGTATAAATTTGATCGTATGTAGAGGGGATGGAAAAAGATATTCCATGCAAATGGAAATCAAAAGAAAGCTGGAGTAGCAATTCTCATATCAGAAAAAATAGACTTTAAAATAAAGACTATTACAAGAGACAAAGAAAGACACTACATAATGATCAAGGGATCAATCCAAGAAGAAGATATAACAATTGTAAATATTTATTCATCCAACATAGGAGCTCCTCGATACATAAGACAAATGCTAACAGCCATAAAAGGAGAAATCAACAGTAACACAATCATAGTAGGGGACTTTAACACCCCAGTTTCACCAATGGATGATTCATCCAAAATGAAAATAAATAAGGAAACACAAGCTTTAAATGATACATTAAGCAAAATGGACTTAATTGATATTTATAGGACATTCCATCCAAAAACAACAGAATACACTTTCTTCTCAAGTGCTCATGGAACATTCTCCAGGATAGATCATATCATGGGTCATAAATCAAGCCTTGGTAAATTTAAGAAAATTGAAATCGTATCAAGTATCTTTTCCAACCACAAGGCAATGACAATAGATATCAATTACAGGAAAAAGTCTGTAAAAAATACAACACATGGAGGCTAAACAATACACTACGAAATAACCAAGAGATCACTGAAGAAATCAGAGGAAATCAAAAAATACCTTGAAACATATGACAGTGAAAACACAATGACCCAAAACCTATGGGATGCAGCAAAAGCAGTTCTAAGAGGGAAGTTTATAGCAATACAATCCTACCTTAAGAAAGAAGAAACATCTCAAATAAACAACATAACCTTACACCTAAAGCAATTAGAGAAAGAAGAACAAAAAAAACCCAAAGTTAGCAGAAGGAAAGAAATCATAAAGATCAGACCAGAGATAAATGAAAAAGAAATGAAGGAAATGATAGCAAAGATCAGTAAAACTAAAAGCTGGTTCTTTGAGAAGATAAACAAAATTGATAAACCATTAGCTAGACTCATCAAGAAAAAAAGGGAGAAAACTCAAATCAATAGAATTAGAAATGAAAAAGGAGAAGTAACAACTGACACTGCAGAAATACAAAGGATCATGAGAGATTACTACAAGCAACTCTGTGCCAATAAAATGGACAACCTGGAAGAAATGAACAAATTCTGAGAAAAGCACACCTTCCGAGACTGAAACAGGAACAAATAGAAAATATAAAAAGGCCAATCACAAGCACTGAAATTGAGACTGATTAAAAATCTTCCAAGAAACAAAAGCCCAGGACCAGATGCTTTCCCAGGCAAATTCTATCAAACATTTAGAGAAGAGCTAACACCTATCCGTCGCAAACTCTTCCAAAATATAGCAGAGGGAAGAACACTCCCAAACTCATTCTACGAGGCCACCATTACCCTGATACGAAAACCAGACAAAGATGTCATGAAAAAAGAAAACTACAGGCCAATATCACTGCTAAACATAGATGCAAAAATCCTGAACAAAATACTAGCAGACAGAATCCAACAGTACATTAAAACGATCATACACTATGATCAAGTGGGGTTTATCCGAGGAATGCAAGGATTCTTCGATATACACAAATCAATCAATGTGATACACCATAGTAACAAATTGAAGGAGAAAAACCATATGATCACCTCAGTAGATGCAGAAAAAGCTTTTGACAAATTTCAACACCCATTTATTATAAAAACCCTCCAGAAAGTACGCATAGAGGGAGCTTACCGCAACATAATAAAGGCAGTATATGACAAACCCACAGCCAACATTGTTTTCAATGGTGAAAAACTGAAACCATTGCCTCTAAGATCAGGAACAAGACAAGGTTGTTCACTCTCACCACTATTATTCAACATACTTTTGGAAGTTTTAGCCACAGCAATCAGAGAAGAAAAAGAAATAAAAGGAACCCAAAACGGAAAAGAAGAAGTAAAGCTGTCACTGTTTGCAGATGACATGATACTATACATAGAGAATCCTAAAGATGTTACCAGAAAACTAATAGAGCAAATCAATGAATTTGGTAAAGTAGCAGGATACAAAATAAATGCACAGAAATCTCTTGCATTCCTATACAGTAATGATGAAAAATCTGAAAGAGAAATTAAGGAAACACTCCCATTTACCATTGCAACAAAAAGAATAAAACACCTAGGAATAAACCTACCTAAGGAGACAAAAGACCTGTATGCAGAGAACTGTAAGACACTGATGAAAGAAATTAAAGATGATACCAACAGATGGAGAGATATACCATGTTCTTGGATTGGAAGAATCAACATTGTGAAATTGACTACACTACCCAAAGCAATCTACGGATTCCAAGCAATCCCTATCAAACTACCAATGGCATTTTTCACAGAACTAGAACAAAAAAAATTCACAATTTGTATGGAAACACAAAAGGCCCCGAGTAGCCAAAGAAATCTTGAGAAAGGAAATTGGAGCTGGAGGAATCAGGCTTCCTGACTTCAGACTATACTACAAAGCTACTGTAATCAAGACAGTATGGTACTGGCACAAAAACAGAAATATAGATCACTGGAACAGGATCAAAAGCCCAGAGATAAACGCACCCACCTATGATCACCTTATTTTTGATAAAGGAGGCAAGAATACACAATGGAGAAAAGACAGCCTCTTCAATAAGTGGTGCTGGGAAAACTGGACAGCTACCTGTAAAAGAATGAAATTATAACACTCCCTAACACCATACACAAAAATAAACTCGAAATGGATTAAAGACGTAAATGTAAGACGAGACACTATAATACTCTTTGAAGAAAACATAGGCAGAACACTCTATGACATAAATCACAGCAAGATCCTTTTTGACCCACCTCTTAGAGAAAAGGAAATAAAGACAAAAATAAACAAATGGGACCTAATGAAATTTAAAAGCTTTTGCACAGCAAAGGAAACCATAAACAAGATGAAAAGACAACCCTCAGAATGGGAGAAAATATTTGCAAATGAAGCAACTGACAAAGAATTAATCTCCAGAATTTACAAGCCACTTATGCAGCTCAGTATCAGAAGAACAAACAACCCAATCCAAAAATGGGCAGAAGACCTAAATAGACATTTCTCCAAAGAAGATATACAGATTGCCAACAAGCACATGAAAGGGTGCTCAATATCACTAATCATTAGAGAAACGCAAATCAAAACTACAGTGAGGTATCACCTCACACCAGTCAGAATGGCCATCATCAAAAAATCTGTAAACAATAAATGCTGGAGGTGGTGTGGAGAAAAGGAAACCCTCTTGCACTGTTGGTGGGAATGTAAATTGATACAGCCACTATGGAGAACATTATGGATGTTCCTTAAAAAACTAAAAATAGAACTACCATATGACCCAGCAATCCCACTACTGGGCATATACCCTGAGAAAACCATAATTTAAAAAGAGTCATGTACCACAATGTTCATTGCAGCTCTTTTTACAATAGCCAGGACATGGAAGCAACCTAAGTGTCCATCGACAGTTGAATGGATAAAGAAGATGTGGCACACATATATATAATGGAATATTACTTAGCCATAAAAGAAACAAAATTGAGTTATTTGTAGTGAGGTGGATGCACCTAGATTCTGTCATACATAGTGAAGTAAGTCAGAAAGAGAAAAACAAATACCGTATGCTAACACATATATATGGAATCTGAAAAGAAAAAATATGGTTCTGAAGAATCTAGGAGCAGGACAGGAATAAAGGCACAGGCGTAGAAAATGGACTTGAGGACACGGGGAGGGGGAAGGGTAAGCTGGAATGAAGTGAGAGAGTGGCATGGACTATATACACTACCAAACGTAAAATAGATAGCTAGTGGGAAGCAACCACATAGTACAGGGAGATCAGCTCAGTGCTTTGTGACCACCTAGAGGGGTGGGATAGGGAGGATGAGAGGGAGACGCAAGAGGGAAGAGATATGTGGATATATGTATATGTATAGCTGATTCACTTTGTTATACAGCAGAAACTAACACACCATTGTAAAGCAATTTTACTCCAATAAAGATGTTAAAATGAAATGTGTTCCTAAGTATTTTACTATTTTTAGTGCTATTCTAAATCGGATGGTTTTCTTTATTTCTTTTTCACATAGTTCATTATTAGTGTATAGAAACACAATCCAGTTTGTATTTTGATTTTCTATCCTGAATATTTACTGAATTTGTTTATTACATTCAACAGGTTTTTTGGTGGAGTCTTACGGTTTTCTTGTATAAGATTATATCACCTGCAAACAGACAATTTTACTTCTTCCTGTATGATTTAGATGTCTTTTATTTCCTTTTCTTAACTTATTTGCTGTCACTAAGACTTCCAGTAATATTTCAGTAGGAGTGGTGAGAGTGGACAACCCTGTCTTGTTCCTGATCTTAAAGGAAAAGCTTTCAAACTTTCATCATTGAGTATGATGTTAGCCACAGGCTTGTCATATATTGCCTTTATTACATTGAGGTATGTTCCTGAACAAGCCATAGGATTATCCTTACTAATCTGATCACAATCTCTATTTCTTCATGACTCAGTCTTTGTAGGTTGTGTTTCTATGAATCTATCCAGTTATTCTAGGTAATTTGATTTGTTGGTGTATAATTGTCTATAGTACTCTCTTATATTTTGTATTTCTGTGGTATCACTTATAATGTCTCCTCTTTCATGTTTGATTTTATTTTAGTCTTCTCTCTTTTTTTCCTTAATCTAGATAAAGGTTTGTCAATTTTTTTTTTATCTTTTCTAAAAACCAGCTCTTAGTTTTGTTGATCTTTTCTGTTGTTTTTCTGGTGTTATTTCATTTATTTCTACTCTGATCTTTTCTATTTCCTTCCTTCTGCTAATTTCAGGCTTAGTTTTTTCTTTTTCTAGTTCCCTGAGATATAAAGTGAGATTGTTTATTTGAGATCTTTCTTTTACTTAATGTAGGCATTTATTCCTATGAACTTCCCTCGTAGAATGCTTTTGTTGTATCTCGTAAGATTTGGTATGTTGTGTTTCCATTTTCATTTGTTTCAAGATGTTTTTTTATTTTGCTCTTGATTTCTTCTTTGACCTATTGGTTGTTCAGAAATATGTTGTTTAGTTTCCACAAATTTGTGAATTTTCACATTTTCCTCTTATTATTGATTTCTTGTTTCATACCATTGTGGTTGGAAAGGAGACATATGATTTCAATGTTCCTAAATTTGCTAAGATTTATTTTGTGACCTAATATGTGATCTATCCTGGAGAATGGATCTCCACTTCTTTGGGGTCATTTACTGAACATTATTTTGTTCCTTTGGTGGTATCATGTTTCCCTGATTCTTCATGATCCCTATAGCCTTATGTAGGTGTCTGCACATTGGAAGAACCAATCACCTCTTCCAGACTTAATGGACTGACTTTGGTAAGGAAAGAACTTCTGCAAGTGGGAGCATGCTGGAGCCTGCTGTGATCTCAAGTCTAGTGGTGTAGTGTGCCACGTGAAGGGACATGGCGAGTCTCTGGGCCCAGGGAGGTGTGGTGTCTCATTGGCTTAGGCACTCGGGGCCCCACATCGACAAGTCGTGATCCTTGGTGAGAACTGTGGAGAGTCTGCAGTGGCTACAAGGGCTGATGGGGTCCTTAGCAGTGCCCCCAGGTCCAGCAGCTTGGAATCAGGGCAGATGGTGGTGGTGGCTCCAGTTGGTGGTGTGCACATGCTTTTCTGCAGAGGCTGCCTGCAGGTGCTTGCATAGTGGCAGGGGACAGTTGCAGGCACTCATGTAGCGGCATGGGCTGGGGCCAGCAGTAGGGGCAAGGGGCAGCTACAGCTGACTGAGTAGTGTGTGGGGTTTACTTGAATTTCTAATAGACATTTTAAATTTACCTGAAATTTTGATTTCCTGTGTGTAACCTACTTGACCTTAAGGTTCCCCCATCTCTATTGAGGGCAACTCTATCCTCCCAGTTGTTTAGACCAAGAACCTTAGAATATGTTAAAAGGAGAAAATTTTCCACTATAGACTTAGGTTCATTAGTTGGGGGCCTGAGAATGTAACTGAAATTGACAGATTAACAGGAGGGAAAAAACAAAGTTTATTCATAGGCACACAGTTGAAGTAGCTAGCTTAATAGACCTAATTTAATAGGGGGATGTGGAGCAGGGAGAAAAGGCTTCTGTGGGGAGATCAAATGACTTAAGGAAAGACAGATGGGCTTTTAGAGGAACAAATGGGAGGTAAGATAGTTTGCGATACTATTTGTTTATGCAGGTGTGAGTGGTCTTATATTTTTATGCCGGTGTGAGTGGTCTTCTCTTCTTTTCCCTGGCAGAAAAAATTATCCTAAGAGAGGGATTTACGTCAGTTTTATTCCTGAGAGTTATGCTACTCCAAAAAGTGATGCAGTCTCACTCCCATAAATTTCTGCCTTTAGTCAGATAATCTCTGGCAAGTTCCAGATAAACTCTGGAAAGTTTTCTTTCTGTATGTGTTGAATCTCAAATGTCTGCAGTTAAAATAATCTACTAACTCTGGGTGTCCAAGTGGTCCCCCACAAGAGTAACTCTTTTTTTCTTTCACATTCCATATCTAATCTGTCAGCAAACCATGCTTGCTTTATCTTCAGAATGTATGCAGAATCTGACAGAGACTCACTAGGACAACTCTGGTCCACAAAAACATCATCTTTCTTCCTAACAGTTTTGCCTTATTCTGCCCTTGCCCTGCCCTCCTCCCACAAGTCTATGTTCCATCCATAAATCAGAATAGTTATTTTAAAACATTAGTCAGATCATGTCCCTCATGATCTTCCAGTGGTTTCCCATCTTACTCAGAGTAAAATCCAAGCACCCTATAATGGCCTACTTGGCGCTACATGATCTTACCACAGACTTTACCTGACCTCATGTCTCCACCATACTTCTTCTATATTACTTAATTTAATTATACTGGTTTCCTTGTGTGGTCTAGTCACTTGCTCTTTCCTGTGTGTTAAATACTCTTCTGCCAGATGGAATGCTTCTTTCACTTGTTTTCTTCAGGTTTCTGATAGACTGTGAAACATATTTTTCACTCAAGAGAAAGAGAAAATGATCCATAATGTGTACACCTTCTAAAATGAATAAGAAACAAACAAACAAACCAACCTGGAAATAGCCAGATAGGGGAGTAAAGATATGAACAGGAAATATAGATTTTTAAAAGTATAAAAATTATTGTAACAATATGTTCCACCTTTCTTGTAAAGGTCCATTAATGGGAGACAATTTAAAAATTTAAATAATCATCCGTAAAATTAAATACTTTGCATTCACTTAATCAAATAACATAGATCTCTTTATACTTGAATGTTCATGGGAGAACAATATGTGAAATATGAATTTATCTTAATAAGCCTTAAGTGCACATCTGTTTTGTTCATCATATTATGTTGCTCTGGGCTTTTTTCTGTGATGGTGTGAGGTAGCAGGGCTCTTTTGATGGATGCAGTTTGGAACTAGATTGGGTTTTGTGCCCTTTGTGATCAGTCGTTGGGCCTACCATTTTGCTAGGAAGAGGGTTTATCAATTTTTATGTGTTTGAAATTTATATCCCACATACTTTGTAAAGAACTTGGGGAAACTTATAATCAAATATTTAAAGCAACTCAATTTTTTTAAAAAAGCAGAGAAAGAAGATCAGAATTATATAGAGGTAAGGGATACAGAGTTGCACTTACTTTTATACTTGATCATTCATTTTATATCTAGGCTTCCTGAAAGCAAAGGCAGAGAGGAAATAAATTTTTAAAGTAGAAACAAAATTTCCTGGAAAGCCTGTCTACCCAGTGGAATTGAGAGCCTCAGTTGTAATAATGGAAGGAAAAATGCTTTACACAATATGAAGTGCGATATGAATATAAAGAATTGATTTGACTGAGTCCGAAAATTCTTAACTCATCTTTTTATTGGGAAAGTACTAAATGAGTCTTCCTTTGGCCATGAATTACCCTTTATGAACCTAATATAGTAGAGAAAATCTTTCTGTAGTCTCTTAGGATCATTCTTTTAGTTACTCACCAGACTGCCTTTGCAGAAGTGCTCTTTCAATCAGTAACTGTATATACAATTATATCAGGGACTAAGTTGCCCATTAAATTAAAAAAAAAAATCTTGAGAAAGACATCAGTGATTTGTATAGCCATTTAAATGAATCTAATTTATGGATGAAGTTTGCCAAGTTTAAAATTTGGTGATTATCCTCAGATCGTTGTTCTTGACACTTAAGACTCTTACACCATATAGTTAGTATCCTGGTGCTGGTGGCTTCATTTGTGTTTGGTATGCTTAGATATGTTGTAATCACTTGAGACTATCAATTATCAAATTCAGTCTTTAGAAGAGGCACGCCAGTTAGATCTTGACTTGATTATTAGTCATTTTCTTTCAACATGAGGCTCCCAAGAAATGTTCTACAGTTTGGGAAGAATGATATTAAATGATGATTGAAGCAGTTAAGAGCTTTTCTTTAAACTGTGTACAAACTCATTTGAAGAGTTTGCCAGAATAGCATAGTTTCTGGAAAAGACTGGATGTTTAGACTCCCTTCTCTCTCATTAACAAGCTGTGCAGGACCTTGAGCAAGGATAGTAATAATTCTGTGACTGAGTTTACTCCTATGTAAGACTGAGACAATAATGATCCTACCTTAAAGGGTTGTTGTGAAGATTAAATGAGGCAATACCTATAATGGGCTTAGGATGGTGCCTGGCTTCTAGTATTCAATAAATATCAATATTAGCTAACAGTAATAGCAGCATCACGTAAGTCAGAACACCACAGGCCATGCTCTAGGAGCCTTCTCTCTCTCAGGCCAGGTGGCTAAGAAATGCCCTTCTATCAGCTTTGTGTCAGAACAGTTTCTCCAAAGGAAGGCCACCAAAGAAACTGGTACCTGGAGTTGCTTTGCAGAATCCTACTGCAGAAAGAAAGAGTGAGAATAGTCAGCGAGTTTTCTTAAAGACAGCCATAGAGGAGATAAAAATCATTCAGTCCACAAGGCACACACAGGACTTAAAATGGGAGACAAAGGCGTAGATGTTAAAAGCCAGGCAGAGGTAGAGGGGAATAGGGGAAAATATGAAAATGGTGGGGTTACCCTCACTATTACTTTAGATGTGTTCAGCCCTCCTCTACTGTCACTTGGTACTCCCAGGGCCTGGATGGGCAGGTTGGCTTAAAAGTATGGGACAGATCTATTTCTTCTGATGGATGTTTTCCACACTTCTGTTTAATGGAAAAGCGGCCAATGGCCAGAGACTGAAAATGCCAGAAAAAGAAGGATAACTGATAGCATAAGTTTATAGAAGAGGCAGGAATGAAGATATTCCAGAGTCAGATGGAGAAATGAGTCTTAGAATAATAGCAGAACTGCTCTTGCTTCGAGATAATCAGCAAGAATAATAAAAATGAGTGAACATATAGGGAGATTGTGAACTAAAGTGAGAAGACGACGGAGCTTACCCTGGAAAGCTTCCATCTAAATCAGCGGTCCCCAACCTTTTTGGCACCAGGGACCGGTTTCATGGAAGACAATTTTTCCATGGACTGGGGAGCAGGGGGATGGTTCAGGAGGTAGAGTGAGAGCTATGCAGGGGCATGGTTCAGGCGGTAATGCGAGCAATGGGGAGTGGCAGATGAAGCTTTGCTTGCTCGCCCACGCTTACCTCCTGCTGAGCGGCCCGGTTCCTAACAGGCCACGGACTGGTACCGGTCCGCAGCCCGGGGGTTGGGGACCCCTGATCTAAATAAAGTCAGCTCCTTCTAGTGGTCTGGCAGGTGACTGGAGAGGTTTGGAGCAACAACTCTGGGGAATGTGACACGAAGTCAACGTGAGATAAGAAAAAAGGATGAGGGATTGCTGAACACGAGGAAAGACCTAGTTGAAATTAAATCACAAGTCTAGTGTGGATGCAGTCAAGCTTCCAATGGAATTCATGATTTTCTCTAACTCGTATTTTGCAGTGGTTTGCATTTATTTGCAGTTTTTCATATGGCTCGTACACAAATAAAAGTTGAGTAAATGACTGTAGGAGTTTAAACCCCCAAGGAGAGGATAAAGAAAAACTGAGAGTAAAAACTGAGAGTCCATAGGTAAAAAAGTTTAAGAATAAAAGTTAAGAGAGGAATTAAAATTCTTAATGACTTTTTTTTGGCTTTCACTGATTATTTTGTATTGCACTACTTTGGAAACTTAATTAGAATACTTAAAAAGAAGAACTGCAAAAGGAATTAGCTTCCCAGATAGTTTATGTGCTGAGGTGTAACTTTCCCTTTAAAAAGGCAAGTAATTGAGATAGGCCATCTGGTTAAACTTATTTTTTTAATCAGTTAAAGTAAGAGTTAGTAATTAGAATAATTGAGCCAGCCTTAACAACAAATAGAGAATGATATATGGGAACTGTGAACAGAATTTGGATAGTACAATCATTTAAACTCCAATAGATACTTTGGAAATATATCAAACAAGTTTTAGTGAACTCCTTCAACATTACATGTAAGACAAGAGTCTTTCCAAAAGGTTTTATTGATTCTGTGCTCAGTTCTAGTCTAATGGCTGCAGGTAATACAAAGGTATTGTAATACTTAGACCCCGTGTTATGAGTTCACAGTACATCTGGGAAGACAAAACCAATGTGCATGAAATAGATCGTGACTAGCTGATATGTGACCTGTAATTAACAATAAATGCAGTAGATATTAAAGAATGTCTTAGATGTTCACAATATTTATTTATATATGTAAAATATTTCATTTCTTCTTCACAACAATCCTTAGAGGTAGCAATGCAGTTATTATTGCTGAGAAATAAACTATCTCACATCTTAATGGCATAAAACAACCATTTTATTCTGCTCAAGGATTCTGGGGGTCAGGAATTCGGACTGGGTTTGGCCAGGCATTCCTCATGCCTCATGGTATCTCTTACGCAGTTGCTGTCACATGTTGTCAGGGACTTTAGCCTTATCAAGCCCCTATTGGGTTGGATGTTCAAGGTGACTCACTCATATGGCTGGCAGTTTAAAGTTGGCTACTTGCTGGGATCTCAGCTGGGGTCTGTCAGAAAATTCTATTTCTTAAGAATTCCCCAGGTAATTATAATGCACAAAGAATCATTGTAGTAGGAATTGAAAAATAAAAGAATCACTGTAGTAGGTGCTCAGTAAATATTTGTTGAATAAATTAATGATTAAATTCATTCATTCATTTTGCCTCTAGAATGAGGTAGGAGGAAAAGATTTCTTTCTGATGTAACTGTAACGTGAGAGAGTGGATCTAGATGAAAAGAATGATAGAGTGGCATGGACATATATACACTACTAAATGTAAAATAGATAGCTAGTGGGAAGCAGCTGCATCGCACGGGGAGATCAGCTCGGTGCTTTGTGACCACCTGGAGGGGTGGGATAAGGAGGGTGGGAGGGAAGGAGACGCAAGAGGGAAGAGATATGGGAACATATGTATATGTATAACTGATTCACTTTGTTATAAAGCAGAAACTAACACACCATTGTAAAGCAATTATACTTCAATAAAGATGTTAAAAAATAAAATGAAATTAAGAAAGGAAAAAAAAGAATGATAAGTACTATAAAAGAAGAATAAAATACCAGCCAAAATGAGAGAAAGACAATGCAGAAGGTTTTAATAGTAGCATCTTTTTCTCATAATTTATTTTTTAGGGAAAAGACGATAAAATATAAGTTGGCTATATTGTCCTTCCTTTTGACACATAGCAGGTCAGGCTTTAGGGTACCAATGGAGCATTGAATTACCATCACCATTACTGTAGGCTCCATTTAAAGTGCTCACCTTCTGTTCATGGGCCCAATATAACAGCTTTATTATGTGTATGGTAGAACAGTCATCTCCCACTTAACATCACTAATCTATTCTTGAAAATTAGGTGTCCAGCATAAAACACTAACGAGAAGACAATTTCACATTTTTTTCTTAGCATATTTTATTCTTAATACTGAATTACTAAAAACTACATACATATATCTTGACATTCAATCTCTAAATATGTCACTGTACAACTCTTAAAACTAAGAAAATTATATTATGAGCCAATTAACACTATAACACCTAAAATTTAATAATAATTTTCTAGTATCATCTAATAATCACTGTGTCTTCAAATTTCCTAAATTTTGCAAAAAGTATTTAATAGCCAGGATCCTATTCAAGACCACGTATTTTATCTGCATGCTGGGATTTTTAATCCCTTTTAATTCTAGAGCAATCACTTTTTAATGACACCAAATAGCTGCAGGAATCAGGGTCTTGCTGTACATGCCAACTACTTAATTTGTTTCCCTGAGGTGTTTACTTTTTTTATGTGTAACAGCTTTGTTGCGGTAAAGTTGACATACGTTAAAGGTAACTTTACTTAAAATGCAAAAATTGATGAAGTTTTCTTGTTTTGTTTTTTTTTTAACATCTATATTAGAGTATAATTGCTTTACAATGGTCTGTTAGTTTCTGCTGTATAACAAAGTGAATCAGCTATACATATACATATATCCCCATATCCCCTCCCTCTTGCATCTCCCTCCCACCCTCCCTATCCCACCCCTCTAGGTGGTCACAAAGCACCAAGCTGATCTCCCTGTGCTATGAGGCTGTTTCCCACTAGCTATCTACTTTACATTTGGAAGTGTATATATGTCCATGCCACTCTCTCACTTTGTCACAGCTTACCCTTCCCCGCCCCGTCCTCAAGTCCATTCTCTACATCTGCATCTTTATTCCTGTCCTGCCCCTAGGTTCTTCAGAAACTTTTTTTTTCTTTAGATTCCATATATATGTGTTAGCGTACGGTATTTATTTTTCTCTTTCTGATTTACTTCACTCTGTATGACAGTCTCTAGGTCCATCCACCTCAATACAAATCAATTTCGTTTCTTTTTATGGCTGAGTAATATTCCATTGTATATATGTGCCACTTCTTTTTTTATCCATTCATATGTCAATGGACACTTAGGTTGCTTCCATGTCCTGGCTGTTGTAAATAGAGCTGCAATGAATATTGTGGTACATGACCTTTTTTTTTTTTTAGCGGTACACAGGCCTCTCACTGTTGTGGCCACTCCCATTGCGGAGCACAGGATCCGGATGCGCAGGCTCAGCAGCCATGGCTCACGGGCCCAGCCGCTCCGCAGCATGTGGGATCTTCCTCTGACCGGGGCACGAACCTGTGTCCCCTGCATCGGCAGGCGGACTCTCAACCACTGTGCCACAAGGGAAGCCCTGACACTTTTTGAATTATGGTTTTCTCAGGGTATATGCCCAGTAGTGGGATTGCTGGTCGTATGGTAGTTCTATTTTTATTTTTCTAAGGAACCTCCATACTGTTCTCCATAGTGGCTGCATCAATTTACATTCCCACCAACAGTGCAACAGGGTTCCCTTTCTTCACACCCTCTCCAGCATTTATTATTTGCAGATTTTTTGATGATGGTCACTCTGAGCTGTGTGAGGTGATACCTCATTGTAGTTTTAATTTGCATTTCTCTAATGATTAGTGATGTTGAACATCCTTTCATGTATTTGTTGACAATCTGAATATCTTCTTTGGAGAAATGTCTATTTAGGTCTTCTGCCCATTTTTGGATTGGGTTGTTTGTTTTTTTGATATTGAGCTACATGACCTGCTTGTATATTTTAGAGATTAATGCTTTGTCAATTGCTTCGTTTGCAAATATTTTCTCCCATTCTGAAGGTTGTCTTTTCATCTTGTTTATGGTATCCTTTGCTGTGTAAAGCTTTTAAGTATCATTAAGTCAAAAAAATTTTTTTTGTCTTTATTTCCCATTCTCTAGAAGGTGGGTCAAAAAGGATCTTGCTGTGATTTATGTCATAGAGTGTTCTGCCTATGATTTTCTCTAAGAGTTTTATAGTGTCTGGCCTTACATATAGGTCTTTAATCCATTTTGAGTTTATTTTTGTATATGGTGTTAGGGAGTGTTGTAATTTCATTCTTTTACATATAGATATAGAGTTTTCCCAACACCACTTATTGAAGAGGCTGTCTTTTCTCCATTGTATATTCTTGCCTCCTTTATCAAAAATAAGGTGAACATATATGCATGGGTTTATCCTTGGGATTTCTCTCCTATTCCATTTACCTGTATTTCTGTTTTTGTGCCAGTACCATACTGTCTTGATTACTGTAGCTTTGTAGTATAGTCTGAAGTCTGGAACCTAGTTCCTCCAGCTCCATTTTTCTTTCTCAAGATTGCTTTGGCTATGCAGGGTCTTTGGTGTTTCCATACAAACTGTGCAATCTTTTGTTCTAATTCTGTGAAAAATGCCATTGGTAGTTTGATAGGGATTGAATGGAATCTGTAGATTGCTTTGGGTAGTATAGCCATTTTCACAATGTTGATTCTTCCAATCCAAGAGCATAGTATATCTCTCCATCTGTTGGTATCATCTTTAATTTCTTTCATCAGTGTCTTATAGTTTTCTGCATACAGATCTTTTGTCTCCTTAGGTAGGTATATTCCTAGGTATTTTATTCTTTTTGTTGCAATGGTAAATGGGAATGTTTCCTTAATTTCTCTTTCAGATTTTTCATCATTAGTGTATAGGAATGCCAGAGATTTCTGTGCATTAATTTTCTATCCTGCAGCTTTACCAAATTCATTGATTAGCTCTAGTAGTTTTCTGGTAGCATCTTTTGGATTCTCTGTGTATGGTATCAAGTCATATGCAAACAGTGACAGTTTTACTTCTTCTTTCTAATTTGGATTCATTTTATTTCATGTTCTTCTCTGATTGCTGTGACTAACACCTCCAAAACTATGTTGAATAGTAGTGGTGAGAGTGGGCAACCTTGTCTTGTTCCTGATCTTAGTGGAAATGCTTTCAGTTTTTCACCATTGAGGATGATGTTGGCTGTTGGTTTGTCATATACTGCCTTTATTATGTTGAGGTAAGTTCCCTCTATGCCTACTTTCTGGAGGGTTTTTATCATAAATGGGTGTTGAATTTTGTCAAAAGCTTTTTCTGCATCTATAATCATATGATTTTTCTCCTTCAGTTTTTTAATATGGTTTATCACATTGATTGATTTGCATATATTGAAGAATCCTTGCGTTCCTGGGATAAACCCCACGTGATCATGGTGTATGATCCTTTTAATGTGCTGTTGGATTCTGTTTGCTTGTATTTTGTTGAGGATTTTTGCATCTATGTTCAGTGATACTGGCCTGTAGTTTTCTTTTTTTGTGTGACATCTTCATCTGGCTTTGGTATCAGAGTGATGCTGGCCTCGTAGAGTGAGTTTCATTCCTCTGCTATATTTTGCAAGAGTTTGTGAAGGATAGGTGTTAGCTCTTCTCTAAATGTTTGATAGAATTCGCCTGGGAAGACATCTGGTCCTGGGCTTTTGTTTCTTGGAAGATTTTTATTCACAGTCTCAATTTCAGTTATTGTGATTGGTCTTTTTATGTTTTCTCTTTCTTCCTGGTTCAGTCTCAGAAGGTTGTACTTTTCTAAGAATTTGTCCATTTCTTCCAGGTCGTCCATTTTATTGGCATAGAGTTGCTTGTAGTAATCTCTCATGATCCTTTGTATTTCTGCAGTGTCAGTTGTTACTTCTCCTTTTTCATTTCTAATTCTACTGATTTGAGTCTTCTCCCTTTTTTTCTTGATGAGTCTGGCTAATGGTTTATCAATTTTGTTTAACTTCTCAAAGAACCAGCTTTTAGTTTTATTGCTCTTTGCTATTGTTTTCTCCATTTCTTTTTCATTTATTTCTGATCTGATCTTTATGATTTCTTTCCTTCTGCTAATTTTGGGGGGTTTTTGTTCTTCTTTCTCTAATTGCTTTAGGTGTAAGGTTAGGTTGTTTATTTGAGTTGTTTCTTGCTTCTTGATGTAGGATTGTATTGCTATATACTTCCCTCTTAGAACTGCTTTTGCTGCACCCCATAGGGTGCATGTGTTTTGGGTCATTGTGTTTTCACTGTCATTTGTTTCTAGGTATTTTTTGGTTTCCTCTTTGATTTCTTATTGATCTCTTGGTTACTTACTAGTGTATTGTTTAGCCTCCATGTGTTTGTACTTTTTACAGTTTTTTTCCTGTAATTGATACCTAGTCTCATAGCGTTGTGGTCAGAAAAGATACTTGATACGATTTCAATTTTCTTAAATTTACCAAGGCTTGACTTGTGACCCAAGGTATGATCTATCCTGGAGAATGTTCCATGAACACTGGAAAAGAAAGTGTATTCTGTTGTTTTTGGATGGAATGTCCTATACATATCAATTAAGTCCATCTTGCTTAATGTATCATTTAAAGCTTGTGTTTCGGGCTTCCCGGGAGGTGCAGTGGTTGAGAGTCCTCCTGCCGATGCAGGGGACACGGGTTTGTGCCCCAGTCCAGGAAGATCCCACATGCTGCAGAGCGGCTGGGCCCGTGAGCCGTGGCCGCTGAGCCTGCGTGTCCGGAGCCTGTGCTCTGCAACAGGAGAGGCCATAACAGTGAGAGGCCCGCATACCGCAAAAAACAACAACAACAACAACAAAAAAAAAACCTTGTGTTTCCTTATTTATTTTCATTTTGGATGATCTGTCCGTTGGTGAAAGTGGGGTGTTAAAGTCCCTTATTATGATTGTGTTATCAATTTCCCCTTTTATGGCTGTTAGCATTTGCCTGTGTATTGAGGTGCTCCTATGTTGGGTGCATAAATATTTACAATTGTTTTATCTTCATCTTGGATTGATCCCTTGATCATTATGTAGTATCCTTCTTGGTCTCTTGTAATAGTCTTTATTTTAAAGTCTATTTTGCCTGATATGAGAGTTGCTACTCCAGCTTTCTTTTGGTTTCCATTTGCATGGAATATCTTTTTCCATCCCCTCACTTTCAGTATGAATGTGTCCATAGGTCTGAAGTGGGTCTCCTGTAGACAGTATATAGATGGGTCTTGTTTTTATATCCATTCAGCAAGCCTATGTCTTTTGATTGGAGCATTTAATCCAGTCACGTTTAAGGTAATTATCCATTTGTATATTCCTATTACCATTTTCTTAATTGTTTTGTGTTTGTTTTTGTAGGTCCTTTTCTTCTCTTGTGTTTTCCACTTAGAGAAGTTCCTTTAGCATTTGCTGTAGAGCTGATTTGGTGGTGCTGAATTCTCTTAGCTTTTGCTTGTCTGTAAAGCTTTTGATTTCTCCATCGAATCTGATTGAGATCCTTTCTGGGTAGAGTAATCTTGGTTGTAGGTTCTTCCCTAATTCACTTTATGTATATCATGCCACTTCCTTCTGGGTTGTAGATTTTCTGCTGAGAAGTCAGCTGTTAACCTTATGGGAGTTCCCCTGTATGTTATTTGTCATTTTTCCCTTGCTGCTTTCAATAATTTTTCTTTGTCCTTTATATTTGCCAGTTTGATTACTATGTGTCTCAGCCTGTTTCTCCTTGGGTTTATCCTGTATGGGACTCTCTGTACTTCCAGGACTTGGGTGGCTATTTCCTTTCCCATGTTAGGGAAGTTTTTGACTATAATCTCTTCAAATATTTTCTCGAGTTCTTTCTCTCTCTCTTCTCCTTCTGGGACCCCTATATTTCGAATGTTGTTGCATTTAATGTTGTTCCAGAGGTCCCTTAGGCTGTCTTCATTTGTTTTCATTCTTTTTTCTTTATTCTGTTCCGCAGCAGTGAATTCCACCATTCTGTCTTCCAGTTCACTTGTCTGTTCTTATGCCTCAGTTATTCTGCTATTGATTCCTTCTAGTGTATTTTTCATTTCAGTTATTGTGTTGTTCATCTCTGTTTGCTTGCTTTTCAGTTCTTCTAGATCTTTGTTAAACATTTCTTGCGTCTTCTCGATCTTTGCCTCCATTCTTTTTCCAAGATTCTGGATCATCTTCACTATCATTATTCTGAATTCTTTTTCTGAAAGGTTTCCTATCTCCACTTCATTTAGTTGTTTTTCTGGGGTTTTATCTTGTTCCTTCATCTGGTACATAGCCCTCTGCCTTTTCATCTTGTCTGTCTTTCTTTGAATGTGGTTTTTATTCCACAGGCTGCAGGATTGTAGTTCTTCTTGCTTCTGCTGTCTGCCTTCTGGTGGATAAGGCTATCTAAGAAGCTTGTGCAAGTTTCATCCCTGCATCACTTTTTGAAATATTAACCTTTCCCAACTGAATTATCTTTGTATCTTTATTGAACATCTGTTGACCATGTGTGTTTGGATCTACTTCTGTACTCTCTACTACATTTCATATAAACATATTTCATATATATATTTATATATATATCAACCTTTATACCAATACTATATTTAGTTGGTTAGTGTAACTTTATAATAAATATCAGAATCAGGAAAATTGAGTTCAAATTTTTTCTTCCTTTTCAAAATTATTTTGGCTATTCTAGGTCCTATGAATTTGCATACAAAATTTAGAGTCAGGTACCCAATTTCTTTTTTTAAATGTGTGATTGGATTTTGATCATTATTGTTTGAATCCATAGGTCTGTTTGGGGGAAATTGACATTCTAACATCACTGAGCCTTTCAAGTCATGAACACAGTCTATCTCTTCATTATTTAGATCTTATTTACTTTGTTTCATTAATGTTTTGTAGTTTTTAGTGTACAAGTCTTGCATATCTTTTGTCAAATTCATCCCTATGTATTTAGTACTTTGTGTGGCATTGTTAGTGATCTAATTTTTAAAATTTCAATTTCTTATTGTTTATTTTTAGTGCATAGAAATGCAGTTGATTTTTGTATATTAACCATTCATTCTGCAACCTTTTTAAACTTACACATTTTTCTCATAGCTTTGTTTTGCATAGTTGTTAGCATTTACTATAAAGATGATCATGTTATCTGAAAATGCAGTTTTACTTCTTTTCTAGTCATTATGCCTTTGATTTCTTTTTCTAGCCTGATTTCTGAGCCATTATTCTGGTACAATGTTGAATAAAACATGAGAGTAGACATTCATGGTTTATCTTTTTCCAGTCTGATGGCTAACTGTGTTATTCAGAAATTTCCAGAGAAACAGAACCAACAGGGTGTGTGTGTGTGCGCGTGTAGACAGGGATATCTCTATATATACATCTGTAGATGTGTATCTATCTATATATACAGAGAGATTTATTTTAAGGAATTGTCTCATGAAATTGTGGGGGCACACAAGTCCAAAATCTTCAGGGCAGGCCAGCAGGCTAAAAATTCTAGCAGGAGTTGTTTCAGCTTGAGTCTAAAGGCAGTAGGGAGATAGAATTCCTCTTCTTTGGGGGACCTCGGAGGTTTTATTTTAATCTCGAGGCCTTCAACTGACTGGATCAGGTGAAACCACATTATGGAAGGTAATCTGCTCTTCTCAAAATCTACTGATTTAAATGTTAATCATATCTAAAAAGACTACCTTCACAGCAACATCTAGACTGGTGTTTGACTAAACAACTGAGCACCATAAACTAGCCAAGTTGACACATAAAATAAAGCATTCAGCTTTTTCTCTTTAAGTATGATATTAACTGTAGGTGTTTCATAGATGCTGTTTATCTGGTTGACGAGGTTCTTATCAAGTTCCTTCAAGTTTGCTTAGAGTTTGTTCTAAGAATGTACGTTTGATTTTCCATGTGGTTTTTGTAAATCTTTTTATATAAGCTTATAATTTTTCTTCTTTAGTCTGTAAATATGGTGATTTACATAAACTGATTTTTAAATATAAGCAAACACTGTAATCCTGGAATAAATCCTATTTTTTCCTGATGTATTATCCTTTTTATATATTGGTGGATTCTGTTTGCTAAAAGTTTGTCAAATATTTTTCTGTCTATATTCCTAAGTGATATTTGTCTGTATTTTTTTTCCTTTTAATATCTTTTTTTTCTGGTTTTGGTAACTGGTTAATGTTGACTTCAGGGAACATGCTGGGGAGTATTCCCTTCTCTTTAACTTTCAGGCAATATTCTTTTAGAATTGGCATTATTTCTTCATTAAGTATTTGGTAGAATTCCCCAGTGAAGCTATATGTACTTGGTGTTTTTTTTTCTTTCCATCTTTTTAAAAATACTTAATTATTAAGAGCAGTTTTAATTAGATTTATAACAAAGTTGAGAGGAAGGTAACAGAAATTTCTCATATATACCCTGACCCCCTAAATACAAAGCCTCCCCCATTATCAATATCACTCACCAGAATGGTTCATTTTTTTATTCAAGGTTGAACTTATACTGGTACTGTACTATTGCATGAGATATTGTAATGGTGAATACACAGCATTAAGAATTTGTCAAAACTCATAGAACTTTACCAAACTAAGAGAGACAGTTAATGTATATAAATTTTGAGTCACTTGGGAGGTTGGAGGATCCCAAAATGAAATGTATAATGTGACCAAAAAAACTAATGTATTACAAATATATGAAGTATCCTCACTGAAGTGGTAGTGGTTGGAAGGATAAGCTAGGTAACTTTGGAAATGAGTGGTTTCTGTAAGACTAAAGGCAAAAGGAACTGTACATAGGAACTGCACTGTATTTGATAAAGTTGGTTTCCATTCTGGTACATGTAACAATTCTGAAACCACTTTACATGTATACTGCAATTGAACAATTAAGTAAATGGATGGTTGATGGTGGGAACCAGATTTCTTAATGTTGGAATAGTAAGTTACCAGTAAGCAAGGGAAGGAAGCTAGAATAATCCATGTGGTAGAAGATTACAGTTGGAGATATCAGTATGAACTCATGTTTAGCTTAATACATATACAGATGGTTACATACCAAAATATTTATATATACATATATGTGTATATATATACATATATATGGATTATTATACACAGTTACACCTTCTTGTTTTGTCAGCTGAAGGCCCTTGAAGCATTTGGTAGCAATGAGCACATCTAGTGCCTAGATCTTAGTTTCTGATACTATTCTCAAAGAAAAGCAACTAGGGTTCTTTAGAGAAATGGCTGATTCTAGCGCTGGTGCAGGATATATTATAAGATGAACCTGGGACATCTTATAGTGCTAGAAATAAAGAACGTGCTTAAAAAAAAAAGCCACAAACACAGTGAATGATGGGGGTATGTCAAAGGGACATAGGAACCAACTGAAATGGCCAAAGCTGGAACAATTTGAGAAACTAATAAATTAGTATTGAATTATAACCCAAAGTATAAAATAAATACCCCATGAGTCTATACCTACATTAATAAATGGTTGAATAAATAAGTTTGGGGGAGCAAAGACAAATCTTTCATGCAGAAGAAGTCCAAATAATTTATAGCTCATCCACCTGTAAGAATTTGGTCATAACACCATACTCTTTAAGTGTGAGTTGTGCATAGTGACTTTCTTCTGAAGATTGCATCATGTAAAGGAAGGAAAAAAAGGAGTAATTTTACAATGGAGAAAACTTATAAACACTACCTCAGCCAGCTGATCAAGGTTAATATCAACATTAAATCATGTTGCTAGTATGTATCCATGTTGTGATGTGTTCAGAATGGCACTTTACCTCTGTGGTAGAACTCCCCAAAACGCATTATCACAGTTTAATCTTGAGGAAAACCTCAGACAAATACCAATTTAAGGGCATTTTACAAGGTACTTAACCAGTACTCGTCAAAACTGTCAAGGTCATCAGAAACAAGGAGAGTCTGAGAAAGTGTCACAACCACAAAAAGCCTAAGAAGGCATGACCAGTAAATGTAATGTGGAATCCTGATGGGATTCTAGAGGAAAAAAAGGGACATTCCTCAGAGGAAACTGAGGAAATCTGAGTAAAGTATGAACGAGAGTTAATGATAATGTATCAATACTGGTTCATTAATTTTGACAAATATATCATACTAATGAAAACCCAGAAATCCCACTTCTGGGTATTATGCTAAGTGAAATAAGTCAGTCACAAAAAGAAAAATTCTGCATGATTCCACTTATATCAGGTATCTAAAGTGATCAAAATCAGAGAAACAGAAAGAAGAATAGTGGTTGCCAAAGGCCAAGAGAGGACGGAAAATGGAGAGTTGCTGTTCAATGGGTATAGAGTTTCAGTCATGTGAGATGAAAAAGTTCTAGAGGTCTTTTGTACAATAGTGTACATATAGTTAACAATACTGTAATGGATACTTACAAATTGTTAAGAGAGATTTATATGATTAGTTTCTACAATAAAAAAGCAAATACGGTTTAATTCACTTTAATTTAAAAATGAGGGGCTTCCCTGGTGGCGCAGTGGTTAAGAATCTGCCTGCCGATGCAGGGGACACAGGTTCAATCCCTGGTCCAGGAAGATCTCACGTGAAGCGGAGCAACTAAGCCCCTGTGCCACAACTACTGAGCCTGTGCTCTAGAACCCACGAGCCACAACTACTTAACCCACATGCCACAACTGCTGAAGCCCGTGCACCTCGAGCCCGTGCTCCACAACAAGAGAAGCCACCGCAATGAGAAGCTCATGCACCACAACCAAAAGTAGCCCCCACACGCCACAACTAGAGAAAGCCTGCATGCAGCAACGAAGACCCAACGCAGATGAGGAACCAAGGCGGCAGAGTAGAAGAACGTGCTCTCACTGCCTCTTGCAAGAACACCAGAATCACAACTAGCTGCTGGACAATCATGGACAGGAGGACACTGGAACTCACCAAAAAAGATACCCCACATCCAAAGACAAAGGAGAAGACACAATGAGACGGTAAGAGGGGCGCAATCACAGTAAAATCAAATCCCATAACTGCTGGGTGGGTGACTCATAGACTAGAGAACACTTATACCACAGAAGTCCGCCCACTGGAGTGAAGGTTCTGAGCCCCACGTCAGGTTCCCAACCTGGGGGTCCGGCAACGGGAAGAGGAATTCCTAGAGAATCAGACTTTGAAGACTAGTGGGAATTGATTGCAGGACTTTGACAGGACCAGGGGAAACAGAGACTCCACTCTTGGAGGGCACACACAAAGTAGTGTGCTCATCGGGACCCAGGGGAAGGAGCAGTGACCCCAGGGGAGACAGAACCAGACCGTCCTGCTAGTGTTGGAGGGTCTCCTGCAGAGATAGGTGGTGGCTGTAGCTCACTGTGGGGACAAGGACACTGGCAGCAGAAGTCCTGGGAAGTACTCCTTGACATGAGCCCTCCCAGAGTCCACCATTAGCCCCACCAAAGAGCCCAGGTAGGCTCCAGCGTTGGGTTGCCTCAGGCCAAACAACCATAAGGGAGGGAACCCAGCCCCACCCATCAGCGGTCAAGTGGATTAAAGTTTTACTGAGCTCTGCCCACCAGAGCAACAGTCAGCTCTACCCACCACCAGTCCCTCCCATCAGGAAGCTTGCACAAGCCTCTTAGATAGCCTCATCCACCAGAGGGCAGACAGCAGAAGCAAGAAGAACTACAATCCTGCACCTTTCGAACAGGAACCACATTCACAGAAAGATAGACAAAATGAAAAGGCAGAGGGCTATGTACCAGATGAAGGAACAAGATAAAACCCCAGAAAAACAACTAAATGAAGTGGAGATAGGAAACCTTCCACAAAAAGAATTCAGAATAATGATAGTGAAGATGATCCAGGACCTTGGAAAAAGAATGGAGGCAAAGATCGAGAAGATGCAAGAATGTTTAACAAAGACGTAGAAGAGTTAAAGAACAAACAGAGTTGAGAACAATACAATGACTGAAATGAAAATAACACTAGCAGGAATCAATAGCAGAATAACTGAGGCAGAAGAACGGATAAGTGACCTGGGAGACAGAATGCTGGAATTCACTGCTGTGGAACAGAATAAAGAAAAAAGAATGAAAAGAAATGAAGACAGCCTAAGAGACCTCTGGGACAACTTTAAACACAACAACATTCACATTACAGGGATCCCAGGAGAAGAGAGAGAGAAAGGACCCGAGAAAATGTTTAAAGAGATTATAGTGGAAAACTTCCTTAACATGGGAAAGTAAATAGCCACCCAAGTCCAGGGAGTGCAGAGAGTCCCAGGCAGGAGAAACCCAAGGAGAAACACACCGAGACACATAGTAATCAAACTGGCAAAAATTAAAGACAAAGAAAAACTATTGAAAGCAGCAAGGGAAAAATGACAAATAACATACAAGGGAACTCCCATAAGGTTAACAGCTGATTTCTCAGCAGAAGCTCTACAAGCCAGAAGGGAGTGGCATGACGTATTTAAAGTGATGAAAGGGAAGAACCTACAACCAAGATTACTCTACCTGGCAAGGATCTCATTCAGATTTGATGGAGAAATCAAAAGCTTTCCAGACAAGTAAAAGCTAAGAGAATTCAGCACCACGAGACCAGCTCTACAACAAATAAGGAAAGGAACTTCTCTAAGTGGGAAACACAAGAGAAGGAAAGGACCTACAAAAACAAACGCAAAACAATTAGGTATGTTCCTATTACCATTTTCTTATCGATAATTACCTTAAACGTGAATAGATTAAATGCCCCAACCAAAAGACACAGGCTTGCTCAATGTATAAAAAAACAAGACCCATCTATATGCTGTCTACAAGAGACCCACCTCAGACCTAGGGACACATAAAGACAGAAAGTGAGAGGATGGAAAAAGATATTCCATGTAAATGGAAATCAAAAGAAAGCTGGAGTAGCAATACTCATATCAGATGAAATAGACTTTAAAATAAAGAATGTTACAAGTGAGAAGGAAGGACACTACACAATGATCAAGGGATCAATCCAAGAAGAAGATATGACAATTATAAATATATATGCACCCGTGCTTCCCTGGTGGCGCAATGGTTGAGAGTCTGCCTGCTGATGCAGGGGACACGGGTTCGTGCCCCGGTGCGGGAAGATCCCACATGCCACGAAGCGGCTGGGCCCGTGAGCCATGGCCGCTGAGCCTGCGCGTCCGGAGCCTGTGCTCCGCAACGGGAGAGGCCACAACAGTGAGAGGCCCGCGTACTGCAAAAAAAAAAAAAAATAGAATAGGCAATCTGACATCAGTCATTCATTTTTTTTTTACTATTTAATATGCGTCATATACTGGATTAGGTTCTATATATAAATGATAAAATGCCCAGTACCTACCCTGAAAGAGTGTAATCTAGTGGGGAAGGCAGATAAGGGAAAGATAGTACCATGTGGTAAGTGCTGTGATAGAGGGATGCAGGATGATTTGTGTGATAAAGGGATGCAGGATGCATTGGGAGTGAAGAGGAGGGCATCCCCACCCAGACTTAGGGAAAAACAGGAACTTTCCAGAGGAGGTGATACTTGAGTTGCATCTTAAATGATGAGTATTTTCAGGTGGCAAATGATAGAATGGAATGCCAGACAGTGGGGACAGCATGTGTGAAGGCACAGAGGTGCGAAATACCATTAGAGATCAGATGAACTGAAATGTGTCAGAGGGTGTAGAGAATGAGTCTAGAGATACGCAGGAAAGGGGTTGATTATGGGAAAGTGAAAAAGATTGGTACTTTTTTTTTACAGGAATGACTTCTGAGCATAACAGCTAGAAATTATGATCTAGTTTGAGAAATCCTGAGGTAAAGATGTATACTTATATGACACATCTAGGAAATCATAGTTACATATCTCAGTAACCACGTAAATAGAATTAATGTGCTACCAAGCATAGGGTCATAAGAAGGATGTTTAATTTTACCTCTGTGCCTTGTGGAAGGAGCTCAGAATGTTCATTGAATATGAGTGGGACTAAGAAATGATCACAGAGGCACAAGGGAAATTTTTTATAAGAGAAATGGAAGTGTGTTGCTTAGCAAAAAGCAAATGGTGATTCATGCTAGTTACCAGTGAGTATTTTGGAAAGGAAAAGCAGAAAAAAGATGACAAAGTGGGAAAGTAGAAAAATGTTACAGCAATCAAAGAGAAAGACAGAATGATTACAATAGAAATTAAGATAGACAGTGATTTTAAAATATTCTCAGGCAAGGTTAGGAGAGGAGGCAAGAGGGACTCAAAGAGCTCAGAAATATTAATAACATATGAAGATGGATGTCATGGATGGATACCTTAATTCTTCGTGCAGAAATAGAGAACTGCTAGATATCATAAAAAGATAACTTTGCTAAGCTGAGAAGAAATAGATAAGGAAATCAATTTTACACCAGAATAGGTGACCAGAAGGGTAAAACAATCATTTTTTAAAAAATTTTGTGATACGTGTTTAAAAGCAGTATTACTTCTTTCATTAAGTGTTGAGTTGAAATAGTGTTCGAATAATTAGATGTACTCTATTGTAATAATTATTTTGAGCTTATCAATACCCTCTGTTCTGGGGGAGAGAATATATATCAATGTATTTGAGTCAAACATATCAACAAATCATTTGAACATCATGATCAAGATCGTCAGTTTGAAGTTAAAAAATATCTCTTTAAGCAAAGAAAATTTCAGTTGTTCAGCGTTGAATAGAAAGTAAGTATGGAAAACGATTGTTGAAATTTCAACTGTGATAGAATACTACAAATAATAGATTCAGTTACACTGTGAAAAGTGTTTGGTTTTATTTACTCTTCTCTAAAAATCAGTTTTTACCTTAAATTGAAGATTAAACTCAGAGTGAAATCTTAGTTGTAAATCATTATACAGTAATTTTGATGTTGTATCTAACATTTTAAGGGCATAAGATTCAAGTATAAGTAAATGTCCTACTGCTTAATAGTACCATGTAGGAAAATACAATTATTGAACTTAAATTAATAATGAAGTAATAAAACTGTGACATGTTTTTATGCTATCAACAATTTCAGATCTCAGTACCTCAAAGGAAAATTAGTGAAAAGTTCATTTGAGGAGATACATTTACCTGTTTATGACATATATCATTGTTCCCCTTTTTAAGTGAATGACATGAAAAGAAAATAGTTATACCTTAGAACTGTGTCCATGTTTTATGATAAATGGTTTTCAGTGAAATATTTTGAACATTACTTTGTGGAAGTGGACATATAGAGCTGTACATTGCTGAATTGGTCCAGTTCAGTAAGCATTAATTATGCTACTATAATCTTTGCTGCAGAAATAGATAAACTGCAGTGACTTAACACAGTAGTTCATCTCTTGCTAACATTACAGTCTGATTCAGATTAGGTCGCCCTCCTCCATCGCCGCCCAGGGTGGCCTGTAAGGTTGCACTGACATGGAAAGGGAAGTCCAGCCCGGAAATGACACAGTTTCACTCACAGTCCATTAGGCAGAAATTATTTCTGTGGCTCTCAACAAAATGCAAAGAGACTGGAAATTGTAGTGGAGCTTATGAAATATTTGGTAAGCACTAACTCTCTCCAGCTTCCAAGCAGTTATGTTCAATCCGTGGAGACCAGACAGACCCCCATCAAAATCACTTTGAATGTCAAGACTAATGATGTGACACAGCCACACGCTCGTGCATGTGAAGACATTTATTACTCACAAGCTTCTGAGGAGAGCAGGGCAGGCACCCAAGCAGGTCTCAGAATAGCTTGAGTGGCTTGAGAAGGAGTGGGAGCAAGTGACCCTGACTGTTATTGTGGCGAGGGAGGGAACCAGTGGGCTGTCTTATCAGCTTGCCCAGATGTGGGGCAGAAAGAGACACAGGAGGTGGGGCTTGAAAGCTGTTGGCAGTCAAACAACATAAATGGAGTAAGGCTCTTTATTGCACCAGGGAATGAATTATTTCATTATTTCTCCTGGTTATTACTTTTAATCCAGTTCCAAAAGCATTCTTAAGCACATTTTATGTGCTGTGCTAGGCACTCTCAGCATATGAGTATCATTTGGGTAAATCCTCTACATTCGAGTAATTCAATTTTTTTCAGTTTCTGCCTTCTTTTATCCTTCTCAGCAAGAGCCATCAGTGTTCTTTACATGCAAGATAATTTTCTAAAACAATCCTGACCAGGGCATAGAGTATATATGAGAAACTTCAGTCCAGTATTTGGAGGAATCACAATTAGTCATCCCATCCCAGATCCAGCGTTCGGTTTGTCAGGAAGAACACTTGGTACCCACATGTTCACTGAATCACAAAACTTCTCCGTTTCCTCCTTTCTATCCTACTTACTAAGTATCTTGTGGTTTTGGTTACCTGTCTCAGTCTCTAGTGTTACTGTCCTTTCATCTTTTGCATAGACCACAGCAACAAGCTCATGTCTCATCTCCTTGAGCCCACTCTGACTCTTGTCCGATCCATCCTCTATATGGCTAAGCTCTCTAGCCTCATCTCATGCCACTACCCCTTCCATATCTTCTCCTAAGCCATGCTGACCTTCTTCTAGTTCTCAAAGACTCCGTCCTCTCTCCCTCATTAGGGCCTTTGTACATGTTATTCCCTCCTCGGGGCCTTTGTACCTATTTCCTCTTTACTAGCATGCTCTTTTTTCCCTCCCTTCACTTGAAAAACTCTTCCTCATCTTTTAGCCTCAGCTCAAACATCATTTCTCTAAGGAAATCTTCCCTGATCTCCTTATTGCCCTAGTCAGTCCCCTTCTTGGAATCTCTTAATTATGCCCTTTACTTCTTCTTCATAGTACTTGCATTGTATTGTAGTTGTCTCTTTACTTGTCTGTCTTCTCTTCTACGCTGTGAGCTACATGATTCAGGGAGTCTAGAGCTTCAGCTATTTTATTTATCTCGTATCCTCAGAAGGTAGACAGCATCATAGGGTATACAATAATAGTACCTCAGTCCCCTTCTGGGACTAAATCCCTGCTCTAAACAAAGGTATGCCTTATATTTGATTTACTAACAGCCATCTCGAAATCTTGGACAGAATTAGTACACTGTGAATGTTTGGTCAACGAACCTCAATCTGCACTCTGCTAGGCTGTTTTCAGTACTCTTCAGAATCCTCGAATCTCGTATTTAGGAATTTGGTCTTTGTCCTGGAGAATTATTAAAGGGTCAACATATTTTAATAGACGTGTGGTGTGGGTAAGCATGCAGTTTTTATATACCACTCTGGTAGTAGTTAGGGGTAGAGGTGACTGGTCAAGTTAGCACAGAAATGATGAGGGGCTGAATATGAGTACTACCATGAGAATGTGAGGAGAGAAGGCATGATTGGGTTTTAGAAGCAGAATTTGTTCCAAATTGATTTGGGAAATCATATAGAAGGTTATAGAACAACTTCAAAGTTCTTAACATGAGTAACTAGGATGATAATATTCTCCAACGTTGGAAGAAAAATGATGCTACTAGACAAATTCTCATTATGCTTCTTCTTTGAGTATTTTGCTAGGTAGATATAAATACTGATCTGTTTTCTTTTATACTTGGTGTGGTCAGTGTTTCTCTCTAGGACTCTAATGATGTTGGGGAATATATTTTGCAGCATGAAACCGCATGATGCAAAATATAGTTCAGAGATGTGCCACACGAGGAAAAAAGCAAGTTGTATTTCTGAGTAGAGCAAAATGAGCAAGGTGTGTTTTCTTTTAAAGTTTTCCTTTTTTAAACCACTATTAATTTCTGTGTGTCACTAGAATAAGAACAGTGTAATTGTTCTTAGATTTAAGAGGTTTAATGATCCTTTCATGGTAATTGTTAAAGAGATTCTAATATAAAGAAGAATGTATCATTTTAAAAATACTTAAATCACTTATGAAAAGTATCATAAACCATGTTAAAGGAAAACAACTCAGTTATATGAAATGTAAACCTGTTTCTTCAGAATCATGATTCATATCAGATTTAGGATATTGTCTAGATAGTCAGCTCTCAGTGGAAATAATGGGACTAAAGAAACACTGTGGACTTCCAGATGAAGATCATAGATTGACCATATTCAAATTATAGTAAAGGAATTTTAAAAATACAAATGCACATACTCAACAGCAACAGAGGGCAGGCAACCTCGACACATTGTGGAGAGATAGAAGGATGGAGGAGATGTGATGTGTAGAGGAGACATCAAGGAAAAAGAGCCAGTTTATTCCATGGAGGCCAGGAGAGACTTAGGATTTAGTGGCACCAGGTAAGGTAGAGGGAAAGCAGTAGTTGCAGGAAAAAAAATGGGGGGAGCCGTAGACTGAAAATGTACATGTCTAACAGGTGACTTCCATCCTCACCCACATACATAAAAGGCTCGTCAGTAATGGAGCCAGTTCTTAAAACCAGGCCATGTGTTTCTAGAGGTCATGTACTTATCGTCACACACAGTATCTTTCAGTATTCCTGCAGTATTTTATTTACCAAGGATATTTAGTTAGACCTCTTGTTCTAGCCTTTGTTCTATACCTCTAAGATGCAGATAATAATTATCTTTCTTATAGTGTTTTCATGAAGAATAAATGAGTTAATATGTATGAAACATTTAGCAAAATATTTGGCATGTAGGATATGATATGTGATGAGCTACTTTTTAAATATATGCTTCTGTAAAACAAGAAGATGCTATTAAAAATGAACAGAACAAATTAAATATCTTGAAAATGCGATAAATGAAATGTTTAACATTGAATTCAATAGAAGAATTGGAGAGAATGCCAAGGATTCTTCCAGAAAGTAAAACAAATGGACAAAGACATGGGAAATAGGAAAGAAAATGTAAGAATCAGTACAGTCACTCCAACATCCAAGTAATAGGAGTT
Organism: Grampus griseus; assembly: GCF_964374135.1. NCBI lineage: Eukaryota > Metazoa > Chordata > Mammalia > Artiodactyla > Delphinidae > Grampus > Grampus griseus. The sequence goes on along the minus strand of NC_138999.1, from coordinate 122,646,882 downwards.
CCATAAAGAGACAACATATAAAACGGAAAGACAGAAATTATTTTTTTATTGCTCAGGCTTAAGTCTCCAGATTGACAGGGCCCATTGAATACCCAGCAAATGAAAGAAAGACCCATATCTAGCCTCATGGTGAAATTTCCATACACTGGGAAAAACATTATGAGAAGACAGAAAAGAAGGTAACATCACAAAAGAGAGGTATGAATGTTATCAGACTTCCCCCAAGCAATACTAGATGCTAGCAGACAAGGATGCCAATGCCTTCAAGGTTCTGAGGGAAAATGAAGTTCAGCTCAGATTTCTGCAGTCATCAAATGTAATATTCAAGTATGAGACCCAATGAAACACTTTCAGAAATTAAAGGACTTAGGCATTCACCTCTCCTGCACCCTTTCTTAGGAAGGAGCTAGAAGATGTGCTCTAGTATGCCAAGAGAGTAAAGCAAGGAGAAGACAGAGATTCATGCAACAGTGGACACTATAGGGAATATCGGCATGAGAAGCCCAAAATGACCACTGTGCCAGACCTAGAGAGCAACCAGGCCAGACTAGAGCAAATGCTGGCAGATTCCAGGAATCTAGCCAAATGCAGATAACAGATGAGCTTTTGTACCATCGTACAATAGAAAAGCTCAGAAATTTCCAGCAGCAGCACATATGGCACATTCAAAGTGCTAGACCTACCCTGGAGAAGGTGGTACCACTAAAAAGGATCTACATTATTCAGTAGCCTCTAATATACTAAGCTTGGATGTAAAACACAGATGCCCATGACATTTCACAGCTAGGGACTCTCCTATTATACATCTTAGCAGAAAGGACCCAAATTTTACATAGATGTAAGTACAGTGGTTTGAGAAATAAACTGCCTTTGTGTCTTTAGTTATGGATTTAGATTATAAAACATATGTGATTGTTAGAGAAAAACAGATCAGAAAGAAAGGCAAACTGTATTTGGTGGAATAAGATATCTAGTTTCAAGTACATTATTTGAAGTCACTAAGATGACTTGAAACAGAGGGACTTTTACTGGGAAATGTCAGAGGGGAGGTAGAGGATATAAATCTGCTAAACTTCATTTGTCATAACAGGAAGTTGATGGATGATGTTTAAAGTTGATATATCAATAAATATTAATTTAAGTCATGTTTTGAGATATAGAGATAACCACCAAAAAAAAAATTCTTTTTAAGAGTTTACAATTAATTGCGTCTAGAGAGTAGACCTATGGGTGGCAAAACCTTGGGAAGGGGAGTCTTGCTCTTTATTCATTGAAAGCTTTTTTGTACAATTTGATTTTTTTACCCTGGCATGTATTACTTGATGAAAGTAAAAATTTTATTATACCTTTTGATAACAAATGTATAACCATTTTCATTATTTAAAATTTGAAAAATACAGAAAAATTAAAAAGAAAGCCATTAACACATAGATGTATGTTATGGGTTGAATTGTGTCCCAGCAAAACTCATATGTTGAGGTCCTAACCTCCAATACCTTGGAATGTAACTTTATTTGCAGATAGGGTCTTTACAGAGGTAATCAATTTAAAGTAAGGTCATTAAAGTGGGTCCTAATGTAATTTGGATTATGTCCTTATAAAAAGGGGAAATTTGGACACAGAGACAGGCATAGAAGGAAGATAATGTGAACAGACACCTGCAGAAGGCAGCCATCTTTAAGTCAAGGAGAGAGGCCTGGAACTGATTCTTCCTTCAGAGCCTTCTGAAGGAACCAACCCTGTAGAGACCTTGATCTCAGACTTCTGACCTCCAGAAATATGAGACAATAAATTTCTGTTGTTTAAGCCATTCAGCTTGTGGCAGTTTGTAATGGCCACCCATGAAAACTAATACAATATATTTCCTTTCATTCATTCAACAGATATTTATTGAACACCTACAATGTGTTAGGCACTGTTCTAGGCACTGGGATGTAGAATTAACAAAACCAGCAAAAGCCAGTTTATATTAACAAAGGATGGAGACAGATAATAAACAAGCAAAAGAAGTAAAATATATAGTTTTCTGGAGGGTTATAATTGTTTTGGTAAAAATCAAAACAAGAAGGAGGATTGGGAATATGGCAGTGTATGTGGAGAAAGTTGCAGTTTTAGAGTTCTCTAGACTTTTCTCCAAAGAAGACATACAGATGGCCAAGAGGCACATGAAAAGCTGCTCAACATCACTAATTATTAGAGAAATGCAAATCAAAACTGCAATGAGGTATCACCTCACACCGGTCAGAATGGCCATCCTCGGAAAAACTACAAACAACAAATGCTGGAGAGAGTGCGGAGAAAAGGGAACCCTCTTGCACTGTTGGTGGGAATGTAACTTGATACAGCCACTATGGAGAACAGTATGGAAGTTCCTTAAAAAACTAAAAACAGAACTACCATATGACCCAGCAGTCCCACTACTGGGCATATACCCTGAGAAAACCATAATTCAAAAAGAGACATGTACCACAATGTTCATTGCAGCACTATTTATAATAGCCAGGTCATGGAAGCAACCTAAATGTCCATCAACAGACAAATGGATAAAGAAGATGTAGTACATATATACAATGGAATATTACTCAGCCATGAAAAGGAACGAAATTAGATCATTTGTAGAGACATGGATGGACCTAGAGACTGTCATACAGAGTGAAGTAAGTCAGAAAGAGAAAAACAAATATTGCATATTAATGCATATATGTGGAATCTAGAAAAATGGTACAGATGAACCAGTTTGCAAGGCAGAAATAGAGACACAGATGTAGAGAACAAACGTATGGACACCAAGGGGGGAAAGCGGTGGGGGTTGGTGGTGGGATGAATTGGGAGATTGGGATTGACATATATACACTAATATGTATAAAATGGATAACTAATAAGAACCTGCTGTATAGCACAGGGAACTCTATTTCACTTCGCTGTACAGTAGAAACTAACACAACATTGTAAAACAACTATACCCCAGTTAAAAAATTAATTAATTAAATAATAAAATAAATAAATATATAGAGTTCTCAAAGAGGAACTTATGGAGAAGGTGACATTAGATAAAAACCGGACGGAGGTCAGGGAGGAAGCTATGAGACTTTATGAGGGAGAGTCCCTACAGTCTTTGTTTTGATTGTATATGTTTGTTTACACAGTTATTTTTAGTTGGAAATATATGTTCCTATGGTAAAAATTTTAAACAATTCAAGGAATTCTTAAGAACAGAGTTTCCTTTGCAATGCAACACTCCAATCCTATTACCCAATCTACCTTCAGCAATATTTTTTATACACTTGCAGAAATGTCTGTGAATATACACACATGAATGTACGTAAAATATTTTACAGATTGATTTATATCGTAAATTCTGGTTTATATCTTGATTTTTAACCTAACACACATATGCACAGACATATTACAAAATGAGATTATACTTGCCTTATTCCATACCATATGACTGACTTTGGAAATTTTTTTTTTTTTTTGCGGTACGCGGGCCTCTCACTGTTGTGGCCTCTCCCGTTGTGGAGCACAGGCTCTGAACGCGCAGGCTCAGTGGCCATGGCTCACGGGCCCAGCCGCTCCGCGGCACGTGGGATCTTCCCGGACCGGGGCACGAACCCGTGTCCCCTGCATCAGCAGGCGGACTCTCAACCACTGCGCCACCATGGAAGCCCCGACTTTGGAAATTTTGGCAGAGTAAAAGTTTAAAAAATATTGGTAAAATATAATAAAATATACATTTGAACTCCGATTATTACAATATAAACTATGTATATATTAAACTAATATACAAAAATGAACATACTTATGGAGAAAAAAGCCAAAATATTGTAAACATTTTTCCTTGTCAATAGTAATTGCCCTTCTAAAATAGAATATGAATGAGCTAAACATTTGAACATTTAGTATTTCCAAGTTTTTTTTTATTATTATTATTATAAAACTGCTATGGACTGAATTGTGTCCTTCCAAAATTCACATACATGTTGAAGCCCTTAACCTCCAATGTGATGGCATTTGGAGGTGGGCCTTGGGAGATAATTAGGGTAAGATGAGGTCCTGAGGGTGGGGCCTCATGATGGGATTGGCGCTCTTATGAAAAAGATGAAGAGCCACCAGAGAGCCCCCTCCCTCTCTCTCCCTCTCTCTCTCTCTCTCTCTCTCTCTCTCTCTCTCTCTCTCTCTCTCTCTCTGCATATACACATCCGAAAGGCCATGTAAGCACATGGTGAGAAAGTGGCCTTCTACAAGATAGGAAATAGTTCTCATCAGGAAACAGATAAGCTGGCACCTTGATCTTGGGTTTCCAGCCTCCAGATCTGTGAGAAATAAATTTCTGTTAAGTATTTTGTTAGGGCAGCCCCAGCTCTATAAGACAAAAGCTGTAATTGGAATGTTTATCTTTTAACTTGTTGGATTATTTTTTGTATAAATTATTAGGAGCACAATTGATATGTGTATTAATGTTTTTAGGGCTTTTAGACAAAGTGAATTGCCAGCTTTCCTTCCAAATAGTACCTATTTATACTCCCAGCAGAAACATGCCTTCAGGCTTCCACTACTGACTTAAATTTGTCCTTCTGTTTAGATCTGAGAGGAAGTTGGTGAGTTAAATGCCTTATTTTGGCATTTTCTTGGGTAATCATTAATTCACTGTCTACAATCGATATAACCCCGAAAATGTGTTTATTTAACCATCTTCAGACAATGCCAGGAAAAGCTGAACAAATGAGGAAGACACCCCATCACAAGTTGATACAGAAGCCATATTAGATGACCACAGAAATTTACATTTAGGCCAGATTAGTTATAATTGTGACTAGGATTCATCAACTCCTGTGTTCTCATTCTAGGTTAATTGGAGAGATAACATAGTATACAATCTAGAAGAAATATTGCCAAATTTTCCTTTTAAAATTGGTGCCTCATTCAAATTTAATATGTTCTAATTGCCAACTATTTTACTAATGGGATGTGGTTTCTATACATGAAGTGGATGTGGAAAAGTACAGATGACATAAGAGTACAGAAGCAGGAGTCAATGGTTGTCAATTTGAGGATAGATCATTGAGAAACTCAATGTGTAACCTTTGGCAAGTCATTTCACTGCTTTAGGACTCAGTTTCCTCATCATTCTTTTGTTCACTGTTTCCAAGCTCCTCATAACCCTTTATAAGAAGATCTAATGAGCACTAGAACAATTGACAATTTCAGCTTTTTCTTCTACAAAATAAGAAGACTATTGAAAATAATAGTAGAAGGTAGTATTGATATATCAAAAGTGCAATACAGGTTTTAAAAAATATTTGAATTTGGCTACTAATAGTATATCACTATTGTTGTTTTTCCTACAGAAGTTAATTCTGGATATAACATTACATTAGGTTTTAATGTAAATACAGATCCACTACAAGCTAGAAAAATGCTTCCTTAAATCATTTTCCCTAGACATCAATTGCTATTAATAAAGAGCAGTTTTCATCTCTTTGCATGTTACACCAGATTTGAACTTGTATTCTTAAATTGTAAAATCTAGATCTTAATTAGTTAGAAATTTGAAATCCGGTTTCCTAATCTATGTGTGTACCTGAGCTCATTTTTATATATTTCATATATGTAGAGTGTAAATAGTTCAGAGAGTAGGGTTTGAAGTTACTGACTCGAGTTAAAAACCCAGCTCTGTCTCTTACTAGCTTTGTGAACTTGGACAAGTTTTATAAACCCTCCTTGGCTTAGTTTCTCATTTCTAAAATAAGGATAATAATAACTAACTACTTTCTAAGTTTGCAGGTTAATATATATATAGTCCTTAGAATAATGTTTGGGGCATTATATAAGTTTAGCTATCATTATTGTTATTATTATCAGTATCTATTTTTTAAGTAAAAAGCAAAGATTCAATCCTTTTGACCTTGAGCACCACATTTGAAAGTGTATAGTTCTTCATTGTAAAGATAATTGCACCACTTGCAACAGTTCTCTCATTATGAAAGCGTACATCTGGGGTTTCATTATTCCTTCCCTTCTGCAGTGATCCCAGTTGGGGATTGGAAATATCTTAGGAGAACAGTGTCTTTTGGGACCTTAATGCGTGTTCTTGGGAATGGAGAAAAGTTTCTGTGCACAGTAAGTTTGAGAATGCTGAGGAAACAAAATTAAGATTTCTTTTTTAAAATCAGGGATTCTTAGAGCTTTTAATATATTATTGTGCATGGTAAAGTTTTAAAAAGAATGTTATATGCAGTGTTTCCAAATGTATTTGGAACTCTCAGGGAGGAATTAATTTTCCTCTACTGTTCTAGGTTCTTCTGGCTGGTCTACGAATTAAAGCGACAAGACAGATTAACAGGAGAAAAGTCACACAAAAGTTTAATAACATGTATACATGGGAGAGACCCAGGATAACTGACTAACGACAAAATGGTCCAAGCCCTCACCTTAAATACCATCTTCAGCTAAAGACAAAGGAGGTTGTTGATGTACTTAGTGGTTTGGGATTTCAAAGGGGAGAAAGGCAACTGACATGGAGATGGAAAAGCAAATGTTTGGTAAATAAACGTTTGCTGGGCCAGGCAGAGACAATGGGACGCAGAGAGGAATTTTAACAAGCGGACTTCACTAGGCTCCTCCCCGTCTACACACCTAGTTTATACTACAGTTATCTATGGTGCTGGCTCCCTTCCAGGATCAGGTCCTTTATCTACATTCTTTAGGCAGTTAGGGGGAAGGCTGAAGGTTCTTCCTGAGTCTTTTGGGCCTTGATTATTTTCAGCTCAAGTAATCTGCATGCCAAAGAGATATTTTAGGGTGGCAAATTTTGCTCCCCTATAGTACCAAACTACTTAGGAAATGCCACCATGTGTAGCAAATGGGTCCCAACTAGAGTCTCATGGTATCTTAGCCTTCAGTGATTTTAATTGTATTCTAATATCAGTTGATTAAGAAAATACTTAACAGAAAGATATTATGACTCAAATAATATGGTTAAATTTATTTATATTTCCCCAAAAATATCTATGTCCATTTTAAACATAGCAGTATCAGTTTTGTGTGTGTGAGACACATGATTCATTCAATGTACATACCCACTTCTTAGAGCCCTCATAGATTTTTGGATTTCTGCCAGTAACTTCATGGTCCAAGGCCTGAGAACCAATACTTCTCAACTCTCACTATACATTTGGAGTCACCTGTGAAACTTTAAAAAATGCAGTTTAGATGTCTAGATATTGCCAATAGATATTTGTGTCTATATGGTCTCAAGTGGGGCCTTGGCATTGGTATTTTTATCAGCTCTGCAGGTCATATCAATGTGAAGGCACAGCACAGCATTGCTGGTTCTAGGTGTTAGTGAAGTGAAAATAACAGAGACCTATTTCATACTGTGATCAACATGTTGCAGGAAGGAGGACCCCTTCCAGGCACCCGAGAGTGGGCTCTTGTCTAACTTTCGGAAATGAGTTGTCCGAGGAGACACACGTGCTGACAAAGCAAGAGAGTTTGTTGGGAAGGGGCGCCCGGGTGGAGAGCAGCAGGGTAAGGGACCCCAGGAGAACTGCTCTGCCATGTGGCTCACAGTCTCGGATTTTATGGTAATGGGATTAGTTTCCGGGTTGTCTCTGGCCAATCACTCTGACTCAGGGTCCTTCCTGGTGGTGCCTGCATCACTCAGCCAAGATGGATGCCGGTGAGAAGGATTCTGGGAGGTTGGTAGGACATATGGACTGGAGTCTTCTCTCTCCTTTTGACCTTTCCCAAATTCTTCCGGTTGGTAGTAGCTTGTTAGTTCCACGTTACTTACCAGGACATCCTGTTGTAAGAGAACTCATGCAAGTGGTTACTATCATGCCTGGCCAGGGTGAGCAGTTTCGGTCAGTGGTTCCCCTAACAAACATACATGATGTCGCAGACCTAATTCAGATTTTAAAAGTTGCTATAATATATGGTCATAACTGGATGGCTTCTACTGCAGAATCTTGGGGAGGAAGAAAGAGGCTCAAGGGTAAAATTGTATCAATGATAATCAAAACAGGTACTTTGTGAATTCAGAGATCTGCTGTATCAGAGAACTTTGCCAATTTGCCTGTGATCCACAAGAAGAACCCTAAGTAAACCGCAACATCCATAGCCTTACAGGTGTCCCTTTTGTATCATGTTGTCTTATAGATTTATTAGAAAGGGCATTTTGCTTTCCACCCCATGTTTCCTGGCTATACTTTTCCCAAATGTTTATAACTGTGTCTTAGTTGCCTTTACACAATGAACATTCTTTAATTCTTATTTTGGCATTTTTGTGCTATTTGTTCTTGTAAGTCAACTCACTTTTTAGCTATCTTATTAAGGTAGAATTGACATACAGTGAACTGAACATACTTAAAATGCATAATTTGATAAATTTGACTACGTTTATACCAGTGAAACCATGCTGGTGAACTCTTTCCTTCCTTAGCTTCCTTGGTAGAGCTCTCTAATTTTTCTTCCTCATTAATTTTCAGTAAATCATTAAATCCTATGATTCTACTTACGCTTTTAAATCCATCTTTACCACACCATCTCCACTTCCTGCTAATCCTCATGTACCTTTGCCTTAGGCAAATTGGCTGACTACCAGGTCCAGCAGGGATCTATTAGTGATTGATTGAGTACATGCATTCCACCAAGGCACATAGATAAACAGTTTTAGAATTTAAATGAGCATATGATAATAATATGATGAAATTAAAATTCAGTTATTAATGACTACCATTTATTGAATGCTCATGATGTGCTAAATATTGCACTAGGTACTTTACAAACTCATAAACAACTCGTTAAGTTGAATGGTATCTCTCTTTTGAAGAAGAATGAACTCAAGCCTAGAAATGTTAAACAATTTGCCAAAAGTCATACAGCTAGTACATCAAGGCTGGAATTTAAAGCCAGGTCATCTTGATTTTGAATCCCATGCTCTATTCACCACACAAGAAATCTACCATGCTTAATCAATTAACACTATGTATAAAATGTTACTAATGGGGAAAAAATTTCTTGCCATTTGAAAAACTTTTGTTTTAGAAAGTTTCTCTCATTTTAATATCATGATATATTATTGTAACTCTAGAAAGGCAGTAACTTTTTTTTCTGACCTGAGCCATGATTATTCTGTCTACACTATAGAAAATTGCAATCTTAAATTTAGCCAATGAGGCACTATGAACAAGATAATTTACAAGATGGATAATTTCATAATAGATATATCAACTTAAGTGCCTTAAAATTGGAAATTAGTTTTTCCACGGTGGAGGAATAGCAGTCCACAGCCAGGCATCTTCAACTTTACTGAGAATAGTTTTCCCTTAAATTAGTCTTGCAAAAGTCAATAATAGAAGCTATTTGCTGCCAGAAATATATTTAGAGCAACTGCCATTTATTATAATTAAAGTGATTTATTTGCTTGCTAGTTTATTTGACTGAGGATTTTCTTGAAATTGAGGACAAACTGGAAATATAATTTACCAGTCTATACAGTATTACAGCATGTTTCATATTCTGAGGCTTTTGTAAGTGTTTTTCAAATATCAGCAGTAACAGTACTCTGTTTATGCTAGATATTGAAAATGTGGGTTATTTAAAGCTGGGCTGGGTGTCAGAATTCATTCTGAAGCCAGTTATAAGGGGTTTAGGATGGCCCTAGGAATTCAATACTCATCACTTAATGAAAGGATCATCGAGGAGCTAAATTCCATGCGATATCAAGGATTTTTCTATGTTGGCCATTTATCAACTTGAAGAAGGAAATTCAGAGAGAGATGTTTTACATTGTGTGTGCTTCTTAAGCACAGGAACCAAGTTTGTTTTTTTCCTGTTGGCTACATGAAGTTTCTGTGAACCCTGAGTTTGAAACTGGATGATGCCACTTGTTAGCTATATGAGCTTGGGGAAATGATTTACTTCTCTCAGCTTGAGGCTGTCTCCTCACCTATAAAAAGAGGATAACAATAAACTTTCCTGCCAGTTTGCTGTGATAAAAAAAAAGACTTAACTGCCCATAGATTGCTTAGCAGAGTATTTGACATATTTTAGTTGCTCAATAAAGAGTTGGTCCTGTCTACTGTAGTCACTGGTATTTATTCACCAGCCATCTGTCTTCTTCCTTGCTAACAGAACTCCAGTTTAGCTGCCACGTGCCCAGCCCCAGAGGATGAATCATGATTAGCCTAAGCTAGTGTTCCTCAATGGGGACATTATTGGCATCTTGAGTGGAGTGATTCTTCCTTGTGTGGTTCTTCCCCCAGTATTACAAAGTGTTGCACATCCCTGGCACCAGGGCAATGCCTGCTAGTATCATTTTCCTTTTGAAACTTTTTTCCTCTTCATACTTTCCAGTGAGAATGTTGTATTAGGAGCAGTGTAAGCTATCTTGCAACCTTGAGGGGAAGGCTAAGAGATTCTTGAGAGGCTGACCCAAGGTCCTGATATCTTATAATCACCAAACCAACCCTGTATACTCCTTGGAGAATACCACACTCTCTTAATTACTATACCTTTAGTTATTTGAATTACCTTGATTACTATACCTTTAATCCTCCCAATTTTTTTTCTTCACAGTTGTCACAGTTATGCTTTTCCCTTTCAAATTCCATATAAAGTTTAGTTAGCTTTTGTCAAGTTCCATTAAAAACCCAGCTAGACTTTTGATTTGAATTAATTGAAATTATAGATTAATTTAGGGAGAAGCAACATCCTTAAAATACTGAGTCTTCCAGTCTATGAACATGGTATTCTCTCTTCATTAAATTTGGCATGCTTTAATATCTTCCAATAGAGTTATATATTTTGTTTTTAGGTTTTGTACATATTTAGATATATTCCTTGATATCTTCATTTCTTTCTCTCTCCGTTGTAAAAAAACTTTTATTATTATTATTATGAAACACTTCAAACACACACAAAAGTAGAAATAATAGCATGACACCCATGCTTCAGTAAATATCAGCTCAAGGGCTTGTTTTTTCATTTGTATCCTTCCACCTTCCTTCTTCCAACTGTATTATTTTGAAGCAAATCTCAGATAATTGAGCATCATGAAGAAGAATTTCAATGGATTGAAACATTCTAATTACTGTTTTTGGCAAAATTGTTTTATAGGAAGTGTTTCGTAACTCCATCCAGAGGCACATAATCTTTGATTTTCTGTTTTTTTGTGAGGTTAGCAGGCATTGATGATAGCTGCCTAGATTCATGACTTTTTTAAGGGTTGTGCAATGCTGATATTTAATTTTTTTCTACATTTATGAACTGGATGAAATTTTTTTTTAATTTATTTATTTATTTTGGGCTGTGTTGGGTCTTCATTTCTGTGCGAGGACTTTCTCTAGTTGTGGCAAGCAGGGGCCACTCTTCATCGCGGTGCGCGGGCCTCTCACTATTGCGGCCTCTCTTGTTGCGGAGCACAGGCTCCAGACGCGCAGGCTCAGTAGTTGTGGCTCACGGGCCTAGTTGCTCCGCGGCATGTGGGATCTTCCCAGACCAGGGCTCGAACCCGTGTCCCCTGCATTAGCAGGCAGATTCTCAGCCACTGCGCCACTAGGGAAGCCCCTGGATGAAATTTTTAAAAAGAAACTGTCCCTCATCATCTGCTTGTCAAGCAAGTGACAGTTTGGCCAGTGAAGAAATAATGATCCCTTTATGGATTCAGACACTCTATTACTTGGACAGCAAAAGCAAGGTCAGTAATGGTGTCAGCTCCCCACATCCCATATGCCATGGGATAACACTTTTGAAACAAAGGGGCCAGATGACAACACAAGTAGTAGGACACCCGGTTGCTGAGGAATCAGTTTCATGCTGTAGTGAATGAGTTTTATAGCCTGAAACTCTACCCTAATGGGGAGAGGAGTGAGGCAGAACTTGGGAGGTAATTGAAACTGCCTCGTGACAGCCTCCCTAAAGAGGCTGGTGGGTAAGAAATAGCCTCATGCAGCTACTTATAAATTACCTGTTATCCCATGTTCCATACGTATCATGGTGTATGCTCCCAAGAATTAGATAAACAGAAGTTAAGGCTTGTCTGCATGGTCTATGTGGATATATGCAAGGGCATTAGGGTGCTGTCATGGAGCAGTTTTCCTAAGAACCTGAAGTGTAATAAATAGAGGGAAAGTAGAGAAAATGCTTGAATATTTCCTTTTATTTTCCGGTTTTCAGAATAATGTCTTGCTTCCCTAGTATTTTCCAAATGTAATCAATGATGAAATTTAGTATAATTGTAAATATTAACATATTAAACATATTCTTTTTTTTGTTTAATTGAGGTATAGTTTTTTACAATGTTGTGTTAGTTTCTACTGTACAGCGAAGTGAAATACAGTTCCCTGTGCTATACAGTGGGTTCTTATTAGTTATCTATTTTATACATACTACTGTATATATATCAATCCCAATCTCCCAATTCATCCCACCTCCCAACCCCAACTCCCGCTTTCCCCCCTTGGTGTCCATACATTTGTTCTCTACATCTGTGTCCCTATTTCTGCCTTGCAAACCAGTTCATTTGTACCATTTTTCTAGATTCCACATATATGTGTTAATATATGATACTTCTTCTTCTATTTCTGACTTATTTCACTTTGTATGACAGTCTCTAAGTCCATCAACATCTCTACAAATAACACAATTTCATTCCTTTTTATGGTTGAGTAATATTCCATTATATATACGTACCACATCTTCTATATCCATTCATCTGTCAGTGGACATTTAGGTTGTTTCCATGACCTGGCTATTGTAAATAGTGCTGCAATGAACACTGGGGTGCGTGTGTCTTTTGGAATTATGGTTTTCTCTGGGTATATGCCCAGTAGCGGGATTGCTGGGTCATATGGAAATTCTATTTTTAGCTTTTTAAGGAACCTCCATACTGTTCTCCATAGTGGCTGTATCAATTTACATTCCCACCAACAGTGCAAGAGGGTTCCCTTTTCTCCACACCCTCTCCAGCACTTATTGTTTGTAGATTTTCTGATAATGTGCATTCTGACTGGTGTGAGGTGATGCCTCATTGTAGTTTTGATTTGCATTTCTCTAATAATTAGAGATGTTGAGCAGCTTTTCATGTGTCTCTTGGCCATCTGTATGTCTTCTTTGGAGAAATATCTGTTTAGGTCTTCTGTCCATTTTTTGATTGGGTTGTTTGTTTTTCTGGTATTGAGCTGCATGAGCTGCTTGTACATTTTGGAGATTAAAATATGTGAAGCCATCTGGTCCTGGACTTTTGTTTGTTGGAAGAGTTTTAATCACAGTTTCAATTTCATTGCTTGTGATTGGTCTGTTCATATTTTCTATTTCTTCCTGATTCAGTCTCAGAAGGTTGTGCTTTTCTACGAATTTGTCCATTTCTCCCAGGTTGTCCACTTTATTGGCATAGAGTTGCTTGTTGCCTCTTATGATGCTTTGTATTTCTGCGGTGTCTGTTGTAACTTCTCCTTTTTCATTTCTACTTTATTAATTTGATTCCTCTCCGTCTTTTGCTTGATGAATCTGGCTAATGGTTTATCAATTTTGTTTATCTTCTCAAAGAACCAGCTTTTGGTTTTATTGATCTTTGCTATTGTTTTCTTTGTTTCTGTTTCATTTATTTCTGCTCTGATCTTTATGATTTCTTTCCTTCTACTAACTTTGGGTTTTGTTTGTTCTTCTTTCTCAAGTTCCTTTAGGTGTAAGGTTAGATTGTTTATTAGAGTTTTTTCTTGTTTCTTGAGGCAGGATTGTATTGCTCTAAACTTCCCTCTAAGAACTGCTTTTGCTGCATCCCATAGGTTTTCGGTTGTCATGTTTTCATTGTCATTTGTCTCTAGGTATTTTTTGATTTCTTCTTTGATTTCTTCAGTGATCTCTTGGTTATTTAGGAGCATATTGTTTAGTGTCCATGTCTTTGTGTTTTTTACGGGGTTTTTTTTCTGTAATTTAATTCTAATCTCACAGCATTGGGGTCGGAAAAGATGCTTGATACGATTTTAACTTTCTTAAATTTACCAGGGCTTTATTTGTGACCCAGGATGTGATCTCTCCTGGAGAATAATCTGTTTGCACTTGAGAGGTATAATCTGCTGTTTTCAGATGGAATGTCCTATAAAGATCAATTAAATCTATCTGGTCTATTGGGTCATTTAAAGCTTGTGTTTCCTTATTAATTTTCTGTCTGGATGATCTGTCCATTGGTGTAAGTGAGGTGTTAAAGTCCCCCACTATTACTGTGTTACTGTCGATTTCCTCTTTTATAGCAGTTAGCAGTTGCCTTATGTATTGAGGTGCTCCTATATTGGGTGCATATAGATAGCCTTCAAAGTCTGATTCTCTAGGAATTCCTCCTCCCATTGCCGCCCCCCCAGTTTGGGAAGCCTGACATGGGGCTCCGAACCTTCACTCCAGTGGGTGGACTTCTGTGGTATCAGTGTTCTCCAGTTTGTGAGTCACCCACCCAACAGTTATGGGATTTGATTTTACTGTGATTGCACCCCTCCTACCATCTCATTGTGGCTTCTCCTTTGTCTTTGGATGTGGGTTATCTTTTTTGGTGAGTTACAGTGTCTTTCTGTTGATGGCTGTTCAGCAGTTAGTTGTGATTCCGGTGCTCTCGCAAGAGGGAGTGAGTGCACTTCTTTCTACTTTGCCATCTTGAACCAGTCTCTCTGCTTCTGCTTTTTAGCTACAAAAAGTATATTGTAGAAAGGGAGACAATATGTGAGATATTTTCACAGGCCAAGCTTAGAAGTGATTTACCAATTATTTAGTATAATTGTAAATATCAACGTATTAAACATATTCGATGTGTTCAAGTCAATTGCAGTTATTGTTCTTATTAATGCTCAAATTGTTCAATCTTAGGCTGGTGGACTCCCATTCAAGTTGCTTCTGGAGTCTTCTCATATTATCCTACTAGTCTTTGCTAGCTTCCTTGATTACTGGTATAAGATGTGCAAGGTTCATCTAATACATTTCCTGTCCCTTACCTTGAATCAGTTATTTATTCAAGTATCTGTGCTTCCCTATTTGTTGAAATATTATTTAGAGACTATTATATGGGTGCTAGGTGTGGTCATTTATACTGTGTTTCATCTTTTTTCTAGACCTTTTCAGTAGAAAGTTCTAGGAAATACATATTTTAAAAAATAGAATACTTCAGGATTTCATACTGATATTTCCAAATCAAAAACAGGACCACAGCTTTTTGATGTTACCTGATCAATCTCACCTCCATATCTTTCTTCCATGACAAAGCACTGGTTCTCAAAGATGAAAATGAATGACTCATGTTTTTATCCCACAATATTCACAAAATGGTCTTTGAATGACAAAACTGACAATAACACCAAAAATATAATTTTAAAGCACTTAAAACATTTTTATTTCCTTATGTCATTAGGGTATATATTATTTTTAAGAAATAATACGTTTTGAGTTCATACTAATATTTCAAATTCAAATTTAGGGTTATAGGGTTTTTACTTAACTTCTTTGATTTATAATTTTATGTCTTTTGTTTGTTTGTTTTGTCTTTGGCTGTGCTGCATGGCATGCAGGATCTTAGTTCCCCAACCGGGAATCGAACCTGGGCCCTTGACAATGAGAGGGTGGAGTCCTAACCACTGGACTGTCAGGGAATTCCCTGTCTTTTTATACTGAAAAATATTTTTCTTAATAATATAATTTTGTTTTTATATGTGTGTGCATATATGTATGTGTGTATATATACATATATATGTACATATATCATTTGTCAATATCAATACCAATACCAGTATCATTACTAAAAATGTTATTATTACAAACACATAAAAATTAGTTGACAGTCTTTTTGTTCTTAAGGTATATCCTATTAGGGGTGTAAAGTCAAATTATTTTGTGGTTAAGTCACTGTCCAATACGGACTTGTGTTCTTTTTTTATGATTCTCTTTATTTTTGATAATTATTCTTTTCACTTCCTTATCTTGATATAATATTGTTTCATAACTATTGAAACAGGTACACACTTCTAAAGTCAAATATGCAAAATAAGATACAATGAGAAAAGTGTACCTTCCATTCATGATCTCTCCACCCTACTTCCTCTCTCCCATTATAGGTACTTAACATTTTTTTTTGTTTATTCTTATATAAAGAATGTATTACAATAATATAGCTGTGTATATTCATATCCCTGTTTTATTAGTTAACTTATACTATGCACACTTTTTCTACCTTGCTTTTTTCAGTTAACAGTATATACCAGAAAACCATCCATAGCCTTCTGTATACATATTGCTCATTCTTTTTTAGAGCTGTATAATATTCCATTACATGAATGCACTATAGTTTATTTAACCCGTAATATATGGGTTTTGTTGATATTGTTAATGGTATATTTTGAAAAATCATTATATTACTTAACTATGTAGTTTTAATGTATAGAAACACAAGGGACTTTTTTTCATTTAATAATATAGCCATCTACCATGATGCAGTCAATTTCTTTGACTATTCTTTTCAGTTTTCTATACAGTCATCCCTTGTTATATGGAGGGGATTGGTTCCAGTAGCCCTAGCAGTTACCAAAATCTGTGGACATTCAAGTTACTTATATAAAATGGAATAGTATAATGAATACAATCAGCCCTCCACATCCGTGGATGCAAAATCCATGGATGCAGAGGGCCGACTGTATATATAATCCTATCTGACAGCTTGCTTTTTTTCTTTTCAACATTTGTATTGCAAAGGTCCAGCAATTATAAGAAAATGATAACATTGAATTTTGTGAGGAAAGGAATTGGATCTCTGAGAATGTAACACAAAGTTATAATCCTCAAAGAGTTACAAGCTCAGTGAAATTGTGAAAAATAAAACTCTGTTTTATATTCAAAGGGAGATGGGAAGGATGTTTGTATATCTCAGCCTGGACTATGAGTAGGAAAACCTTCCCCTATGAATTTGTAAACAGGGACCTGCCCACATATTGACTTTGAGTTGGAATCTTTACTACCCATTTTATCTGGGAACTACCAAGTTGATAAATTAACATTAAAAATTTGCCCAAGTCCAGTTATGCTTCCAGGCAGAAGCAAAAGGAAAACTTCTCTGGAGGGATACACATTCATGTTCACAGGATTTATCGGCTAAAGAGAGGTTACAACCTAAATCACAGTGCATGTGAGGAAATAATCCACCACTGGGGAGGACTCAGCAGTCACAACAAAGAGAAAAATTAAACTCACAAAAACTTCAAATAATACATTTATCAGACAGAAGTGGTAACATAAGCATGTTTAGAATGACAGACATGAAAGAAATTATCAGTATGTTTCAAAATAATGTGTATGAGAGAGAGGGGGAGAGATCATTTTTCATATTGATATGAAAAGATACCAATAGCAGCACTTCTAAAAATAATTTTTGCAATTATATGTATAGACATTTAAAAAGCTCAATAGACTTTTGGGCTTCCCTGGTAGCACAGTGGTTAAGAATCTGCCTGCCAATTCAGGAGACATGGGTTCGAGCCCTGGTCCAGGAAGATTCCCACATGCCGTGGAGCAACTAAGCCCGTGTGCCACAACTACTGAGCCCACGTGCCACAACTACTGAAGCCCACGTGCCTAGAGCCCGTACTCCGCAACAAGAGAAGCCACTGCAATAAATCTGTGCACCGCAAGAAGAGTAGCCCCTCTCACCTCAACTAGAGAAAGCCCATGCGCAGCAATGAAGACCCAACACAGCCAAAAAAAACAAATAAATAAAATAAATTAATTTTTAAAATATTTAATAAAAAACTCAATAGACTTTTAAAGTAGCAGATCAACAAAAGATGAGGAGAAAACATTTTTTCAATGGGAGATAGTTCTGAAGAAATTCTCCAGAATAATATACAGAAGGTTAATGAGATTCCAGTTATGGAATAGAGATTCAAAGATTCTGAAAAAAGAATAATCATGTCTGACATATGTTTACTAGGACTTCAAATATTGTGAATATTTGGGAGTTCCCTGGTGACCTAGTGGTTAGGATTCTGGGCTTTCACTTCCGTGACCTGGGTTCAATCCCTGGTCAGGGAACTGAGAACCTGCAAGCCACGTGGTGCAGCCAAAAAAAAAAAAAAAAAGAAGTAAATATTTGAGGATATCATATTTGAGAATTTTCCACAATTGAAAAACATTAATCTCAGATTCAGGAAATACATCAAGTTCCATGTAGTATTAAATAAAAATAAATCCACATCTAGGTACACTGAAATGAAATTAGAGAATATAAAAATCTAAGAGATAATCTTAAAACGCAAACTCTTACTGAGGAATGGAAATTAGACTAATAGTTGACTTTCAATGTCAACAATTCTAGTCAGATGACAGTGAAATAGTATCTTTAAAATGTTAGGAGAAAATAACTGTTGATGTGGGATTTTATACATATATAAATCACTGATCATGAATGGGAGCAAAATAAATACTTTTTCAGGGAAGGACTGAGAGAATTTTCTATTAACAGACTCTCACTGAAATACTAAAAGATGAACTTCATGAGGGAGAAAATTGAAGCCTGAAAGCAATGAAACACAAGAAGGAATGTTTAGCATAGGAAATTATCATTTTTGTTCATCTAAATAAGCATTGACTTAAAAAGCATTAATACTGAAAATGTCTAAAATATTGTATGAAAGTAATACATCAGACATAACAGTAACTTAAAGATTCAAATGATTTAAGTTGGTTTTGGTTGGAAATAACCAATTACTTAACTAAAAGAGCCTTAAACGATTGGAAATAATTATTATTTTGCATATCAAGGAGCCCAGAGGTCAACAGTCCTCAAGTTGGTGCAGCAGCTCAATTATGCAGTTGAGGACATAAGCTCTCATTCTGCTCTTTCTTTTAAGCTGGTTCCCCTCATGGTTACAAGATGGCCAGAACAGCTCAAGTACAGTGTTCTCATACAAATACATTCACAAGCACAAAGGAAAAAGGCAGTGAAAAATATCTTCTATTTCTATCTTTTTATCAGGTTAGGACATCTTTTCTATTATCTTGAGAGCAGACTTCTCCTTATAGTCCGTCGGCCACAACTGGCACACATATTCCGTTGGCTACAACCAGTCACTGGCAGAGGGGAACGTGATTTTCCTGTTCGACTTAAATCGATCATGATTTATCACCTTGTGATAGCCTCAACATCTTTGAACTTATTTTTTTCTCAATACGTGAACAAAACTGTAGTTCTGTTATCAAGGAAGAAGAGAAGAGAATGCCTGTTGTTTAGGCAACCAAAGTTGCCTGCCTAAGCATTCTAAGGCCCTTATACTGTTCCAGAAGAGAAGAGAGAGGTGTTGGCTACTTTCAGACTTTAGATTAATTAGGCATGCTAAAAATGTAAGTATACATGTTACAAATAGAAATAGAACATAACTTCTCATAACTTTATGAGAGGATAAAAAAGAATAAAGAAAAAATTTCATTTAATCCAATAGAAAGCAGTTAAAGAGGTAAACATAGACCACTAGGCACAGTTTTATAGACAGGAAAAAGTTTTGTGAACTAGCTCAGTCACCAACTGGCTGTTCACTGGAAAGTTACTTCTCTTTGGTTCTGGACTTTTCTAAATGACTTAGTCTAAATGACTTTTAAGTTTCCAGTCCTAATAGTATATGAAACAAATACGTGTTTTTTGAAAGTTTTAATTAGTTTGTATACACTAGAGAATATCATCACCACTTCTTTTAACTATGCATATGATTATGTGATATCTTCATTAACATATGTGCACATGAAAATTTCAGCAGCATCCAAGAAACAGAAAACATTGCTTTAAAGTTGCTTAATTTAAATCCCTTAAATGGTGTGCCTTAATAAAGTTACTATCTTTTCCCCCTTCTCCTCTTTCAAATTATTTCCTATTGCAAAACAAATTTGTCACATTAATAATTCTTCCATTATTGCATGTCTTGGAATTTAAATTACTTAAAGCAATGACTTTATAGAGTGACCTGATTTAGGAAAGGCTGAAAGGTTCCTCTGGTTTCCCAAAACTGACCTCTATGCATTTTGTCTTTGTTCCATGTTGGTTAAAGCTCTTTCTTTCAGCTTCACCCTAAGCTCACCTGTACCTTCTTAAACCTTTCCTTGAGTGGAGACTTGTTTGAGTGTTTGCTCTTTGAAGCATTTCCCCATTGCACATAACCAAAGAATAAATAGTATGAGTTGTCAACAAAGTAGTCAATTAAAACAAGTTCTGTTAACTATTAAGAGAAAATTTTGCTAAGCAAGAAATAAAGTAGAAAATGCAGGTGTTAGCTCTTAAAATGAAATTATTTACCAGACTTTACCTGAGAATTAACTATACCTAAATATGTACAGAGAAGGTGCTACACAATGGTACAAAGACATCAGAATCTTATTAAAATAACCCAAGAAAATCCATTTATGCAGTGCTGGAGATATAAACTATCATGGTTAGAAAAGGAGATGGAAGTTTAAGAATGAGAAATTATCTAATCCATGTTCTCCTTGAGAAAAGTGTGGTTTAGTGTGTGGTGTCCTGACACACGTCCAAATATTTGCAAATGTTCAAATTTACAGACCTAATAAGATAGCAGGAAAGGGGTCAAAAGAATAATTTTGAAGTCAATATTTTTTTATCTTCATATATCTTGACTTTACCAAAGGGATAATCTAAAAAAGATAGTAGAGATCTAGGTTGATCTTAGAACTTAGGTTTGTTTTTTGACATTTGCCTTTATTCAAGGAGTTTCTACTAAATACATGGTACTGTAATAGAAGGAGATGCATAAGACAAATAATTCTGTCTCCCAGAGTTTACAGGTTAGTGGGGGAATTAGATATGTACACAAGGAGCCATAATATGTAGTAGAAAATTCTGTATGTGCCATAATAAATGTACAGATGATGTGCCATGAGAATTCGGAGGAAGGAGAAGTAACCTCCTGGGATTTAGGAAGAAGAGAAGTCAAACTTGACCTTGAAGACTGGGTATAATGTGAATATACATAAGGGGACAAAGTATATTCCTGCCTGAGTAACCTCTGGAAAAAGCATGGAGTCCACAAAGCATGGGATATAGAGGGAAAATGTGAGCAGGAATATTTGACTGGAGATTCATCAAAATAGCTCACATTAACTGAGCATTTATGTAGCTGGCACTCTGCCTGATCTTTTATATACATTTAATCCTCACAAAACATGATGAGGCAGAAGTGTTATTATTGCTTTTTAAAGATTAAGAAATTTAAACTAAATACCAAAACTTAACATTCTTCTTTAAGATGATTATTTTTAATTCCTTGCCAGGCAATTCATATTTCTTTGGGTACCATCACTGGAGCTTTATTAGTTTCCTTTAGAGATGTCACATTCACCTGATTCTTCATGATCCATGTAGCTTTGCATAGGTGTCTGTGCATTTAAAGTAGCAAAGGACTTTTCAAGTCTTTATAGAATGACATTGGTGGATAAAAATCTTCTCCTGTCAGTTCCCAGGTGGATGGTATTACCCCCAGGATTGCAGTGGAGCTCAGTTCGAGCTGGGTCATGTGGCTGCTATTGGGTCCACAGTGGAGTCTGTGGTTGGAGGGTCTGTTACCAGATGGACATGTGTGGTCCCCACCAGGTCCCTGGGATGGCTCCAGCTGGGTCACTGGGTGGGCCCCTGTAATGTCAGGACTTGCCCTATACCATGGCTGAAAGGGATTAGAACCAAATCACAGAGCTGCATCAGGGTCCACACCTGGGACCAAGGTCTGAAGGCCTGCCTCCAGGGTCATGGATGGGCATGCCACCTGCTGGGTTCTTGGTCAGGCAGGACTACCCCTGGACCTGCGCTGAGTGGGGCTAGAGGCACTTGCTGTTTCAGGCTCTGCAATCAGACTGAGTTTGGCTGCCTTTAGGGGCATTGAAGACCTTGTCTGTGGATGGGTCTCTGGGCAGGTGGGACTCCTCCCTGACTGTGGCTGTGAGGGGCTAAAGAAAGATCTCAAATAAGAATCCTAACTTTACACCTCAAAAAAATAGAAAAAGAAGAAACTAAGCTCAAAGTTAGCAGAAGGAAGGAAATAATAAAGATTAAAGCAGAAATGAATGAAACAGAGACTAGAAAGACAATAGAAAATATCAATGAAACTAAAATTTGTTCTTTTAAAAAGATGAACAAAATTGACAAACGTTTAGCTAAACAAAGAAAAAAGGAGAAGACTCAAAATTATAAATGAAAGAGGAAGCATTACAACTGATACCACAGAAGCACAAAGGATCATAAGAGATTACAATGAACAGTTATACACCAACAAATTGGATAACCAAGAAGAAGTAAATTCCTAGAAACATACAACCTACCAAGACTGAATCATGAAGAACAGAAAATTCAAATAGAACAATAAGTGAGGAGATTGAAGAAGTAATCAAAAACATCCCAACAAAGAAAATCTCAGGACCAGATGGCTTCTTGATTAACTCTACCAAATACTTAAAGAATTAATGCCAACATTTCTCAAACTCTTCAAAAAATTGAAAAGAAGGAAACACTTCCAAACTCATTTTATAAGACCAGCATTACCTTGCTGCCAAAGCCAAAGGACACTACAAGGAAAAAAAACAAAACAAAGCCTATAGGTCAATATCTCTGATGAATATAGATGCAAAAATGCTCAACCAAATACTAGCAAATCGTATTATCAGCACATTAAAAGGAACAGACACCATGATCAAGTGGGATTTATCCCTGGGATGCAAGGATGGTTCAACATAGGCAAATCAAAAAATGTGAGGCATCACATTAACAGAATAAAAGATAAAAATCACATAATCATCTCAGTAGATGCAGAAAAAGCATTTGATAAAATTTAACATTTTTTCATGCTAAGAACACTCCACAAATTAGGTACAGAAGGAATGCACCTTAGCATAATAAAGGCCACATATGCCAATCCCACAGCTAACATCATATTCAGTGGGAAAAAATTGAAAGCTTTTCCTCTAAGATCAGGAACAAGACAGAAGTACCCACTCTCAGCAGTTCTAGTCAACAGAGTACTGGAAATCGAAGCCAGAAGAAGAAAGAGAGAAGGAGAGAGAGAGAGAGAAAGAGAAAGAGAGAGGGAGAGAGAGAGAGAGAAAGGAAGGAAGAAGGAAAGAGAAAGAAAGAGAAAGGAAGGAAGGAAGGGAGAAAGAGGAAGGAAGGAAGGAAGGAAAAAAGAGGAAGGGAGGGAGGAAGGAAGGAAAAAGAGGAAGGGAGGAAGGAAGGAAGGACATTCAAATAGGAAAGAAAAGTAAAATTGTCTCTGTTTGCAATTGACATGGTATTATATATAGAAAACACTAAAGACACCACCAAAAACCATTGGAACTTACAGATGAATTCAGTAAGGTACAGGATACAAAATCAACATACAAAAATCTGTTATGTTTCTATGCACTGACAATGAGCTATCCAAAAAGAAATTAAGAAAACCACCCCACTTATAATAGCATCAAAAAGAATTAAATACTTAGGAATAAATTTTTTAACATGTTTATTGGAGTATAATTGCTTTACTATGTTGTGTTAGTTTCTGCTATATAACAAAGTGAGTCAGCTATATGTATACATATATCCCCATATCCCCTCCCTCATGCATCTCCCTCCCACCCTCCCTATCCCACCTCTCTAGGTGGTCAAAAAGCACCGAGCTGATCTCCCTGTGCTATGCGGCTGCTTCCCACTAGCTATCTATTTTACATTTGGTAGTGTATATATGTCCATGCCACTCTCTCACTTTGTCACAGCTTACCCTTCCCCCTCCCCATGTCCTCAAGTCCATTCTCTATGTCTGCATCTTTATTCCTATCCTGCCCCTAGGGTCTTCTGAACCTTTTTTTTTTTTTTTTAGATTCCATATATATGTGTTAGCATACGGTATTTGTTTTTCTCTTTCTGACTTACTTCACTCTGTATGACAAACTCTAAGTCCATCCACCTCACTACAAGTAACTCAATTTCATTTCTTTTTATGGCTGAGTAATATTCCATTGTATATATGTGCCACATATTCTTTATCTATTCATCTGTCAATGGACATTTAGGTTGTTTCCATGTCTTGGCTGTTGTAAATAATGTTTCAGTGAACATTGTGGTACATGACTCTTTTTGAATTATGGTTTTCTTAGGGTATATGCCCAGTAGTGGGATTGCTGGGTCATATGGTAGTTCTATTTGTAGTTTTTTAAGGAACCTCCATAATGTTCTCCATAGTGGCTGTATCAATTTACATTCCCACCAACAGTGCAAGAGGGTTCCCTTTTCTCCACACCCTCTCCAGCATTTATTGTTTGTAGATTTTTTGATGATGGCCATTCTGACTGGTGTGAGGTGATAACCTCCTTGTAGTTTTGATTTGCATTTCTCTAATGATTAGTGGTGTTGAGCATCCTTTCATGTGTTTGTTGGCAGTCTGTATATCTTCTTTGGAGAAATGTCTATTTAGGTCTTCTGCCCATTTTTGGATTGGGTTGTTTGTTTTTTGATATTGAGCTTGCATGAGCTGCTTATATATTTTGGAGATTAATCCTTTGTCAGTTGCTTCATTTGCACATATTTTCTTCCATTCTGAGGGTTGTCTTTTTGTCTTGTTTATGGTTTCCTTTGCTGTGCAAAAGCTTTGAAGTTTCATTAGGTCCATTTGTTTAATTTTGGTTTTATTTCCCTTTCTCTAGGAGGTGGGTCAAACAGGATATTGCTGTGATTTATGTCATGGAGTGTTCTGCCTATGTTTTCCTCTAAGTGTTTTATAGTGTCTGGCCTTACATTTAGGTCTTTAATCCATTTGGAGTTTATTTTTGTGTATGATGTTAGGGAGTGTTCTAATTTCATTCTTTTACATGTAGCTGTCCAATTTTCCCAGCACCACTTATTGAAGAGACTATCTTTTCTCCATTGTATATTCTTGCCTCCTTTATCAAAGATAAGGTGACCATATGTGCATGGGTTTATCTCTGGGCTTTTTATCCTGTTCCATTGATCTACTTAGGAGTAAATTTAACCAAGGAAGCATTGGGAACTATAAGACACTGATGAAAGAAATTAAAGAAGTCACAAAAAAATGGAAAGATATTCTATGTTTATGGATTAGAAAAATTCATATTATTAAAATTCCTATACTACCCAAAGTGATCTACAGGTTCAATGCAATCTCTATCAAAATGCTGGTACAATTTTTTCACAGAAATAGAATAACAATTCTAAATTTCATATGGAACCACCTAATATACAGCATGGTGACTGTTAATAATATTGTTAATAGTACTGTGTTGTATACTAGAAGTTTGCTAAGTGAGCAAATCTTCAGTTATCTCTCTGCAGACAAAAAGCATGGTAGCTCTGTGAAGTGATGAATATGTTAATTAACTTCATGGTGGTAATCATTTCACAATGTATGCATATATTAAATCATCACATTGTACATCTTAAATATATACAAATTTTTACTCATTTATACCTCAATAAAGCTGGAAAATTTAAATAACATGCTTATGATACAAAGCTAATTTTACTTGAAGCCAGATTTTTAACATAGATTTATTTATTTGAAGAATCTGACCTCATTTCAATTCACTGCACTAATACTCAGTTACACTGCATGAAGAGTGTAACAGGAAATAAGGTTGAAAATATAGCAAGCACTTGTGAAATGACTTGATTTATAGATAATTATGATGATAATAATAACAGCAATCATGTAAGAGGAATTGGAAACTATCCATCTTCTCCAGGCAACAAAATGACTCCCAGCGATCCCTGCCTCTTGGTATTCAAATCCTTGTCTACCCTTGGACACTCTCCCAGGATTGGTCTGTGTTACCAATGTAATATGGCAGAAATGATGGCATGTCACTTTTTTTTTTTTTTTTTTTTTGGCGTTACGCGGGCCTCTCACTGTTGTAGCCTCTCCCGTTGGCGGAGCACAGGCTCCGGACGCGCAGGCTCAGCGGCCATGGCTCACGGGCCTAGCCGCTCCGCGGCATGTGGGATCTTCCCGGACCGGGGCACGAACCCGCGTCCCCTGCATCGGCAGGTGGACTCTCAACCACTGCGCCACCAGGGAAGCCCCTGGCATGTCACTTTTGAGATTTTTATAAAAGACACTGTAGCTTCCCTTTCTCTCCGTCTCTTTCTGTCTCTGACTTTCATTACTCATTTTGGGGGAAGTTATGTCTTGTAGTAAACAATTGAATGGAAAGGTCTATGTCTTGAGGAACCCAAGAATCTTGCCAACATTCATGTCCATAGATTTAGAAGTGAATTCTCCAGGCTTAATCAAGCCTTCAGATGACTGTGGCCGAATTGGACTTCTTGACTCCAACCTTGTGAGAGAGCAGAACCAGAATCTCCCAGCTAAGCTGCTTCAGGATTATTGACACTCACATACTGTATGATATGATAAATGTTTGTTGTCCTTCAGCTGCTAATTTTTGGGTAATTCATTACATAGCAATAGGTAACTAATACAGATTGTGGTAACTGGAAATAGGATGATGATATTACACACACTTAAAATACGTGAGTGGCTTTGGGAAAATATTAGTGTTTTCCAGAGTTCTGTTTCCAGTTCAGATGTTCATACTCTACACATTCTTCTCTGCATTATCTCATCTTCTCTCACGGATTTAACTCTAATTTATATATGGGTAACTCCAAAACCTGTTATTTACAGAATAGATATTTTTTCTGAGTTTCGTGCTTATATTGCCAACTTCCTACCTAATATTTCTTTCCAAATTTCCAATAAGCACCTATAACTAAACATGTCATTTATGGAACTTAGCATCTCAACTCCCCAAATCAGCTCATCATTTTATATATTTTATCTGAGATTGTGACACCTCATCCTTCTCAGTCACCCATTCTAGGAACCTAGGAGTTATCCTCATGTTCCACATTCAATCAGTCATCTTATCCTGACAATTTAAGCTCGAGTATTTCCTAGATTTGCACCACCTCTGTATCCCTTCTAACTTCCCTAGTTTCCTTTCGCATCTGAATTATTGCAGCTGTCACCTATCTGGACTCACTAGCTCCAAGCTTGCCCTATAAAATCCATTTTCCACACAGTAGACAGTATTCTATTTCTAAATTGCAACTATGATCATCTTTATCCTTTGCTTAAAATCTTTAAGTGGATATTTATGTCCCTCCAGATAAAGTCCAAATTCCTCACTGTGTATTAAACAGTTTCTATGATCTTGCCCTGTACTGTGTCTCCAGATTTGTTTCTTGCTTATGTATCTCTCGCTGCACACTTTAACAGAGGTGTTTCTTATATTTCCCCAAGCACAAGCCTTTTTTGTGGTTTTACCGTGTATTTCCTCTACTTGGAATGCCATTGCCTTACCTTTTAGTCTAGTTCACTCCTTCTCTTCCTTTAGGAATAAGGTACAATAACCTCCTTTGGGTAAATGCCATACATTTCTCCCTCAGAATGGTTTAGGGAACACTCCTTACCCTCCCATAGTCCCTGGAGCACATCTTGTCATAATAAAAACTTTATTATATTAATATTGTCTGTTTTCATGAATAGCTTCATAACAAGGCTATACTCCTTAAGGACAGGATTTATGTCTTAATTATCTTTTATCCCTAGTGCCTAACACTGTGACTGGTTCAGTATAATTTTGTTTCTTGACTAGTACCATCAGGAATTGACAACTGTTTGGAGGTTATAAACTGGGGGAAAGGCTAAGCAAGCTTAAAAGATGGTTCAAGAAGGAATGGGAGACAATGATTCTCAAACTTTACTGTTAAAAAGAATCAACTAGTAAACTTGTTAAAATGCAGATTCCCTAACCTCATCCCTACATATTCTAATTTCTTAAGTCTAAAATAGGTCCAAGGAATTTGCATTTTTAGCAAACACACAAGTAATTCTGATGCAGAGGTTTTCTGCACAACAGTTCAGGAAACATTGATTTAAAA
Organism: Grampus griseus; assembly: GCF_964374135.1. Taxonomy (NCBI): domain Eukaryota; kingdom Metazoa; phylum Chordata; class Mammalia; order Artiodactyla; family Delphinidae; genus Grampus; species Grampus griseus. Next base: position 122,618,924 of record NC_138999.1, on the reverse strand, counting down.
AATGAAGTTTTAATTTGATATTTCTGTAGTTTAGCATGTATGTCCATTTTTCTTACGATCTTTTGTTTCAAGTTATGTGTCATATATGATAAACTTTATTGCATTTAAACCCTGTTCTATCATTTTAAATAGTGTATATAAAATCCCACTCCACCCTCCACCAGGATTTTTTTTTCAATGTATGCTGCCAGTAACAGCATACCTTTTTTTTTTTAGAACATAGTCCCTGTTCTCAGAAACTTTATTTTATTTTTTTATTTATTTTTAGCTTCGTTAGGTCTTTGTTGCTGCACGAAGGCTTTTCTCTAGTTGAGGCAAGCGGGGCTACTCTTCTTGTGGTGTGCAGACTTCTCATTGCGGTGGCTTCTCTTGTTGCAGAGCGCAGGCTCTAGGCACGTGGGCTTCAGTAGTTGTGGCACGTGAGCTCAGTAGTTGTGGCTCAGGGCTCTAGAGCGTAGGCTCAGTAGTTGTGACACACGGGCTTAGTTGCTCTGCGGCATGTGGGATCTTCCTAGATCAGGACTCGTACCCGTGTCCCCTGTATTGGCAGGCAGATTCTTAACCACTGTGCCACCAGGGAAGTCCAGGATTTTTCAAACAAAGTAAGTTTCAATTTTTCAGAATGACTAATGTGGGTCTGCAATTCACAAATAAGTCACAAAGAAATGCCTTGTCATAAACATATGTTGGGGAAATCAAATCCAGATGGTCAATAGTAATTCATATGTTTGAATATTAGCCTCTGCTGTGCTTCCAGAATTATTTAAAATAATGAGGCTACATCCCCCTTCAAAGAAGGTCAAGTCACACATGGATTTTCTTCCAAGCTTAAGTAATCTGAGACTTTAGGAAACCTAAAAAATCAAGTAACAAGGTCTGCAGCAACAGAGATTTTAGAGTAATGATTTAGTTGAGAATGTAAGATCCGTCTACTAAAGTGAGTATCCAGTTGAACTAATGTCAGTTTCATTTGTATATGAGTAAAGTTAATTTCTAAGATGTGTATATGTGGGTTTTACTACTTTTGTACTTAAAAAAAAAATCACATGGCCCTAATGTTAGTGAATGGAAATGGAATAAAATATATATCCCATATTATGCTCAATAGATTTTTAGTAGAAACTCTTTCTCCTGAGATGGAGCAATTATATCCATCTACATGTAAGGAGATTAATAAGTTAAAATTGTATGTATCTGCAGTCAAATATAAGAAGACCTTTTAAAAACATGGACATTACAGAAAACAGATGGTTATTTTCAGTACTGGGAAGAATAATGTTGATAGCCACTTTCATTTTAATCCCCAGAATTGGACATTGAACAAACAAAAAGCTGGTTATTTGCTTTTGGATACTGTGTCTGAAATTACAGTGCACTGTTATCAGGCAGTTATGCTTTAGTTATATTTTCAAGTATTGAAAACTCAGGTTGTTTTCATATTGACCTGATTAACAAAGAGGGATTAGAATATTATTCCACTAAAAAGTTCATAATATTAAATAGGATCAAAATTACTTTTATTTCAAAGAAAAGATTGTGATATATAGACTGATGAATTGAAGACCATAACATACAGAGAAATTAATCTAGCATAAATAAATCCAATAACCAAATACAAACAAAAAAGGAAAATGAAGAAAAAACCTAGATGTCTCAAAAGTCTGAGGATTAAAAATTGTAAGTGAACAAAAAGCTTAGAAAATATCTACAAAACTGATCATTTTCTAGGAAAATATAAATTATAAAATTGACTTAGGTAAAGATAGAAAATCTGAAAAGACCAAAAACATGAAAGAAATATTTTAAGTGTAAAAGTAAATTTCTTTCTAAAAGACTCTGGGCTTAAGAAAGATTCACCTATGAGTCATTTTGTTTCTTCAAAAAATACCTTCCTATGATATTTAATCTGTCTCAGAGCATAAAAAGAAGAAAATTGTCCTTAGTGCATTCTGTGGAGCTAGTATAATCCTGATAAAATAAAAAACATAGAAAAGATCATTTAAATTATAACTGGATTTTATTTATTATCATGCAAAATAGAGATGCCTGAATACATTATAAAATACTGGCCCTTGGATTTAGCAATATACTGAAAATAATATATATTGGCCTTGGAATACTTGTTCAGATTATGAGAATTGTTCAATATTTGTAAAACCATTCATATGATTCATAACATCAATAACAGATGAAAAATAATATCAATGTGATAGATACTGAAAAGATATCAGATTGAGGAAGTTCCCTACTTAGTTGAGTATTTTTATTATGAATCCCAGGGCTAACATTATACTTAATGCTGAAAGACTAAAAGTTTCTCCTCTAAGTTCAGGAATAAGGCAAGGATGTGTACTCTTACTTCTTTGATTCTACATTGTAACTGAAGGCTTTAGCAAGGAAAATTAGGCAATAAAATGAAATAAAAGGTATCCAGTTTGGAAAGGAAGAAATAAAACTATTCTATTTGCAGATGAGATGATATTATACATAGAAAACCCTAAGTAACACACTATTAGAGGTAATAAGTAAGTTCAACAACGTTGCAAGATATAAGGTCAAAATACAAAAATCAGTGTTATTTCTACAAACATGCAAAAGGAAATGAAGAAAAGAATTACATTTTAAAAGGCATCCAAAAGAATCATATCATTAGTAATAAAGTAATCTTGAAAAAGAATAACATAGTTAGAGGATTCATACTTTTCACTTTCAAAAACTACCAGAAAGCTACAGTAATAAAAATAATGCCATACTGGAATCATAGTAGACATACAGATCAATGGAACAGAATTGAGAGTACAGAAGTGAACCCTCACATTTACAGTCAGTTGGTTTTTAATGAGGGTTCCAAGACCATTCAGTAGGGAAATGTCTCATCAACAGGTGGTGCTGGAACAACTGGATATCTACATGCAAAAGAATGAATATGGACACAGTGTTCACACCATATACAAATATCAACTCAAAATGTATGAAACACCTACATGTAAAAACTAAAACTATGAAACTCTTGGAAGAAAACATAGGTGTACATTTTCATGACCTTCTGTTACGTGAAGATTTCTTAAATATCACATCAAAAGGGCAAGAGATAAATGGAAAAAAGAAATCGGATTTCATTGAAACTAAAAATTTTGCTTCAAAGGACATCATCAAGAAAGTGAGAACTGTGGAAAATATTTGCAAATCCTATTTCTGATAAGGGATTTTGTATCCAGAATATATGACTAACTATTAGAACTCAATAATAAGAAGATTAATAATCTGCTTAAGAATTGGCAAAGAATCTAAACAGCTATTTCTCCAGAAGAAAAATACAAATGTGTAACAAGTACATGAAAAGATGCTCAACATCCTTAGTCATTAGGGAAATGCAAAATGAGATAACACTTCACATCTATTGGATGGAGATGTGCAAAAAGATAACAAGTGTTGGTGAGGCTGTGGACGAATGGGAACCCACATATACTGCTTGTCGGGGTGTAATATGGTGGAGCTGCTTTGGAAAACAGTTGGTGGGAAGTTCCTCCGTCAGTTAAATATAGAAGCATCATATGATACAGCAGTTCACTCCTGGCTACATACCCAAAGTGTTGAAAACCTGTGTTCAAATAAAAACTTGTACAAGAATGTTCACAGTAGCATTATTCATAGTATCCAAAAAAAGTGGAAATAATTCAAATGTCTATCAACTCAGGAATGGTAAGAAAAAGCGGTATACTAATTCAATGAAATATCATTTGGCAATAAAAAGGAATAAAAAGGAAGGAATGATATAACATGGATGAACCTTGGAAACAGACTCAACAGGTTCACATGCTATATTATCCATTTACATGAAATTTCCAGAATAGGAGTGACTGCTAATGGGTATAAGGTTTTTTTGGGGTGTGATAAAAATATCCTAAAATTGATCATGGTGATGATTGCACAACTGGGAATATACTAAAAACCACTGAATTGTAAATTTTAAATGGGTAAATTGGGGGGTATAAGAATTATATTTCAATAAGGCTGTTAAACATAATGTATAAGGATACCTTTTCATATATCTAATGTTATTTAAAACAATGTAACGGCTTCCTAATGTCCCTTGTGTATAGATTAATAGCATTTACTTAACTACTTCCATAAGGTTGAATATTTAAGTTGTTTTGCTTTGATATTATAATTAGTGTTTCAATGAGCATTGCTATAGTTAAAGCCTTGCACGTATCTTTCTTATTTCCCTAGGATAAATTCCTAGAAGAATTGCTGGCCCAAACATTATGCTCATTTTTACTTCAGTCAGACATTGACAAATCACTTCCCACAAGGGTTGTCTCACTTATCCTGGCCATATGTGGTACATGAAAATACCCAGTGCCATGCACCATGCCCAGTGTCGGCTATTTTGTTCTATGACTACTTTTTATTTCCATCCTTTTTGTCCTCCTGCTCATATCCATTCTTCTTAAAATTAAAAAAATATATATTTCTCTCATGTACTCTTTTCAATATTCATTACTGAATCAGTGATGACTTTTAGGAACTTCTCCAGTGAAATGGTCTAGGACATAATCAACATATTTCCTTTGCAACATGATATTCAGAACACTGATAAAGTCATACAAGACTGGCTTATCACATTTTCAGATGGCATGCAACTAAGAGGAACAGCTGTCTGTCACACAATCTCCATTCATTTGCTGCTTTAGTCCTTATAACATCCCTACATGACAAGCATCATTATCACTTAAAAAGGAGAAACTTGATAAGTCAAAGAGGTTAAACCATTTAATCAGGGTCATGTAGTTTTAATTGGTAGAGCAAGAGTTCACACTCAAGTGTGTTTCGTTCCAAAGCATGTGTATTTTGTACTGTACTACATTTGTTGTTCAGTTCAACACGTTATGTATTGAGAACCTAGTATGCACCAGGTACACTGCTAGTGGCAGGGGATATAGTGATGTATAAAATTGACGTGGTCACTACTCTCATGGAATTTATAATCTAATGGGAATGCATAACAATAACAAGTCAACAAGTAAAAAAGTATAATCAATTTGTTTTTGTTTTTGTTTTTGTTTTTGTTTTTGTTTTGCGGTACGCGGGCCTCTCACTGCTGTGGCCTCTCCCGTTGCGGAGCACAGGCTCCGGACGCGCAGGCTCAGCGGCCATGGCTCACGGGCCCAGCCGCTCCGCGGCACGTGGGATCTTCCCAGACCGGTGTACGAACCCGTGTCCCCTGCATCGGTAGGCGGACTCTCAACCACTGCGCCACCAGAGAAGCCCATATAATCAATTTAAATAGTGATATGAGGAATGAAGAAAATAGAACAAGTTAGTGAAGTAACTGGGGAAGAACATTAGATAAAGTGTTCAGATGTACCTCTTCGAGGAGATATAGCCTGAGATTTGAATAACACGAAGGAGTTAGTCATGTGAAGACATGAAGAAGGATGTTCCAGAAAAAGGAACTAATCACAAGTACAAAGGCCTTGACACAGGAACAGACAGCATGATCTAGAAAGAAAACTAAGGTGATGTAGACATTTGCAATTTGTTCTGATAGCACAGTATCTTGAACATTTTTCTTTGTTTTGAGAAGTCTCCTTTTCATTAGACTTAGAGTGTAACCGAAGGTGGGGTCTGACTGCTCGCCACTCAAAAGCCAATAAAGAGGCCAGGTTGGTGGAAAGGAAAGTTTGCTTTATTTTGGATGCCGGCAACTGGGGGTGGGGCGGGGGGCAGACACCTGTCCAAAGGCTGATTCCTCCCCCTGGCAATCAGGGGGCAAGAGCTTTTATAGACAGAGGGAGGGGGCTACATACAGAAACAGCACAGTCAGCTCTTGCAGTCATCTTGAAATTGGTCATCGGTGGTCTGACCAGAGTCACCTTGATTGTTTTAGGTACAGTTAGTCTTCAGTTCCACGTTCGGTTTGTTCCCATTTCCTTGAGGCCAGTTCTTGGAATTGTGGCAGTTTATGTCATGGCTACAGCCTGGTCATTATGTAGTTAACTTCTTCCACCTGGCGGGGGTTTCAGTATCTATAAGGCAGCTCACAGGATGTGGCTCAGAATATTATCTATAGCCCTTAAGGAGGAACTAAAGGTCCTTGACGTTGCTTAATGACTGAACTATTATTATTTGGTCTCCTTTGACTGTTTTCCTCTGTTTCTGCATTGTCTCATTTCTCTGATTAAACTTATTCTTTGGCTAAGGTTTTTCCACAGACAAAAGGCAGGCCGAGGACATGGGGCAGCAAGGACCATAGGGTCCTGCTCCATTCCAATGCCTCCTTTTCTTTGATACTCCTCAGTCTTCAGGAGGGATGGGTACAGAAGAAGAAGGGGAAGAAGGTTTTGGGTAGAGGGGTTAGTCATCAACTTGGCAGAGAAGCTCGGGTTTAGTTTCAGCTTTTCCCAACTGTTTGAGGGAATGGGGTGATGACCACTCTTGGCTACTTCTTGCTGAAGTGGGGTGTAGTTCTGCCTAATTTGGGGAATGGACACAGAATTGGAAATGATCTCAAGCTCATCAGTATTTTGTATCATAAAATTAGTAGACATTTTACAGTGACGATAATAATCAAAATACATCTTCGTATTATTCTCTGAACGTATTGTTGCTTAATGGTTAAAGCAGATGTACAATGTATGTTTAATAGGCCATAAACAGGCTGTTTTGGTTAGCCTAAAGCTCAAATTAAATCATACATAAGCTAGAATGACTTCCCCATACCTCAATACGTGAAAATTTCCTCCATTATTTTCCCCTTTTAATTGTAACTCTTTCCATAGAAAGCATTGATACTCAATATACTTTTCCAACGTTGCCAGAGTGGCTCAGTCGACTGCTCTGGGTCCATTCATGTCTCTCGGTGCTAGGCCTCTTTTTGTTTATATGTTTGCCTAGCTGTTCACAGTGGGGGAAAACTAATCAGATATGAACAGGCCCAGAGGTATGTTAATTGGAAATCACTTCATAGGCCATACATTTTATCATTTATACCCAATTCTCACACAAACATTGTACATGTGCTTTAAGCAGTAAACTTAGAGCCAGCAGTGATACACATCATGAGTAGTTATGCTCTGTGACAACTTCACTGGACAATTTTTTCCATCCTGAGCATCAGGGTCAAAAGTACAGTTACAAACAGAACAATAGCTTTCTGTCAGAATTTTTAAAATTTCTTACTCAGTTAAACAGTATGATCTGAAAGTTATCAAATATTTTCCATATAATTTAACATACCAAATAATCCAAATTAGTTTAGAAAAAAATTTTTCTCTTAACAGAGAGAGAAAACCAAACTTAGTCTTGTATCAGTTTACTGTTAATAATAAAATTCATTTAGTTAATTAAATTCAGTCTAATCCGCAAGACAGAGGAGATATGGGGATATGTGTATATGTATAGCTGATTCACTTTGTTATACAGCAGAAACTAACACACCATTGTAAAGCAATTATACTCCAATAAAGATGTTAAAAAAATTAAAAATTCAGTCTAATCTTAATCCTGACAGACAACATACAAAATGCTTTTCTCAAAGTTACTTTTCCACAAACATTTTATCACTTTCTGGATCCATACAAATCTGTCCTTTTTTTCCCATCCAACCAACTGCAGGACAAAATTATTATCATCATTTTTCCTCAACAAAAATATCTCCATTCTTTATACTTTCTCTTCACTGACAAACATATCCTACTTGCTTTACACAGTGATAATGTTTCCCTTATCATTTTTACATGTTACAATTTTTAACCCTTGGAAACCTTAACAAAACCAAGAAACAAGTAATTGAACTATTTGTTATATCAGTATTTTCTAATTGGCAAACTTAAGAACATATTCCATAACCTCTAAAAACATACATTTTTTCATAGCACAATTTCTCTTTAATCTGGTACAAGATGTGTGTTTAAGAAACCCAGACATCCTTAAGTTTCCCTCTTGGTCTTGCAAGAAGACAAAAAAGTAGGTAAATTTAGATTTGTTTGATTTGTAAGTGCTTACATTTTTTTTAAAGCCAATTAAATAGAGCTCTTTACAAATTAACCAAAGACAAAGACATATATTGAGACATACATACATCCAGACAAACAGAGATCTCATTGTTTCCTCTTTTTACATTTCATGAATTAGGCATTGCAATCAAACTTATCAGTTTATGAATAACAGTCAAATAGTCAAATTTTACACTCAATTTTAAAAGGCTTCTTTTTTTTTTTCCCCTCCCTTTTTTTTTTTTTTTGGCTTGACGTTTTACTAATTAACCCAAGGCTGAAGTCTCAGGCAAAGTGGGCTGTTTGTATTTCAAGGACATGATAAGAGTTAACTTTAAGTTTTCTCCTAGGCATATTTTTGTTCTCTCAGGGTCAGAATTCTGAAAACAGTATTTTATCAAGCTAGCTTTCTCTAACTGCATATGCAAAAAGAATCAATTTTGGAATTTCAAAAGAGTTTCATCTTAACCAATTTTCTCCGGAGTCTAAAGAATACTGTTGCCATACATTGGTTAAAAAAAAAAAAAAAATCATCTTTCTTTTTCTTTGTCATAATTTCATAGCTAAAAATTTTTTTTGATGAGTTGAACCTGAATTTCCCGTTTTACATAAGACAACAAAGATACCAATCACATAGATGGAATACACACTCACACACCAAAAGACAGATGTCACAAATCCTCTTCAGAGGATGACTGGTATAGAGTCCCAAACAAACACTTCCCCAGCACAAACGATTCTCAATGGTAGACAGACGCCATAACTAATTGGCAAAAATGCCCAAATAGCACTTCATGGTCACAAACGGTCCTCAATGGCAGACAGACATCAGAACCAATTGGCAAAATGCCCAAATAGCAGTCAGTGCTCACAAACGGTCCTCTACGTCAGAACCAATTGGCAAGAATGCCCAAATAGCACTTAGCGCTCACGAATAGGAATGTTGCCCGCGTGCACACGGGTGGACTTACCCAGTCTTGGAGCTCGTCAGCTCGTCCAGATGCATCTCTCCATTCCACCAAGGAAAAGCATAAGTTGGCAGCCGGTGCCGAGGAAGGGAGAAACAGGGAGGAGCCTCGAAACAAATGGTTTTGGCAGCTGCCAGGCACGTCCCCCAAATTCCCTTCTCGGGGCTAACTAGCCACGAGCAGCAGGCTCATTGCAACCATCCCAGTATGTTGTCATGGCCGTGGCTCTACCTGGGAAAACACAGGGGAGCCAGGTGTCATGAGAGCACAGTAGCTGCCGTAGCCCCAGCAGCCCCACTAGCCCCACGGTGGGCGCCAAAATCTGGAACCGAAAGTGGGGTCCAGCTGCTCGCCACTCAAAAGCCAATAAAGAGGCCAAGTTGGTGGAAGGGGAAGTTTGCTTTATTTTGGAAGCCAGCAACTGGGGAGGCGGGGGAGGGCAGACGCCTGTCCAAAGGCCGACTCCCCCCTCCTACAACCAGTGGGCAAGAGCTTTTATAGACAGAAGAGGCTACATGCAGAAACAGCACAGTCAGCTCTGATAGTCATCTTGAAATTGGTCATGCGGTGGTCTGATCAGTGTCATCTTGATTGTTTTAGGTACACTTAATCTTCAGTTCCAGGGTCAGTTTGTTTCCATTTCTTTAAGGCCAATTCTCGGAATTTTTGTGGCAGCTTATGTCATGGCTACAGCCTGCTCGCCATGTAGTTAACTTTTCCACCTGGTGGGGGTGTCAGTATCTACAAGACAGCTCACAGGATGTGGCTCAGAATATTATCTGTAGCCCTTAAGGAGGAACTAAAGGTCCTTGACGTTGCTTAATGACTAAACTATTATTTTGTCTCCTTTGTTTTCCTCTGTTTCTGCATTTTCTCATTTCTCTCTCTGATTAAACTTATTCTTTGGCTAAAGTTTTTCCTCAGACAAAAGGCAGGCTGAGGACATGGGGCGGGGTGTGCACAAGGACCATAGGGTCCTGCTCCATTTCAGTAGGACACAAAGTGTGCATCTTTCTTCAAGAGATTAAATACCGAGTATTTGCCTTTCTGGCCTTCCTTGCATATAAGGTATAGGAATGTGACCCAGGCTTCACCAATCAGACACAATTGTATGAAATTTTGACTCAGGAGTTAGAGTCACAAGAGGGAGAGGTAGGGGGTCTTTTTCTCTTTGGTGGTCATCATGGCTCTGCAAAGTTATGTGCCTGGCCCAGCAGTGGAGTGGTGCACACCTAGTGCTCCAGAGCTAGATGGTGGAAGTTACCTCATGAGATCATTTCTTTTTTATAAATTTATTTATTTTATTTATTTTTGGCTGCATTGGGTCTTCATTGCTGTGTGTGGGCTTTCTCTACTTGTGGCGAGCGGGGACTACTCTTGGTTGTGGTGCACAGGCTTCTCATCGCAGTGGCTTCTCTTGTTGAGGAGCACAGGCTCTAGGCGCACAGGCTTCAGTAGTTGTGGCACGTGGGCTGAGTAGTTGTGGCTCGCAGGCTCTAGAGCTCAGGCTCAGTAGTTGTGGCGCACAGGCTTAGTTGCTCTGCGGCATGTGGGATCTTCCCGGACCAGGGCTCGAACCCGTGTCCCCTGCATTGGCAGGCGGATTCTTAACCACTGTGCCACCAAGGAAGCCCATGAGATCATTTCTGAAGATGATTTTTCACTGTTGTTTCTGGAAATATAGCCTGGAGCCTCGTTCTCTAACACTCTCAGCAAGTTTTTTTAAGAATTCATTTTAGTAAGCTCCTTTTCTCATTAATTATTCAGTATAAGCCTCTGTCGCTTCTAATTTAGAACCCTAAAGATATAGTTAGTATTACCAAAGCTTAATGAGAATGGGACTTAGTTTTAGGAGACTGTGGCAAGCAAAATATTGGCTTCAGAAAGACGTACACATCCTAATCCCCAGAACCTGCAAATATGTTACCTTACCTGGCAAAAGGGACTTTGTAGATATGATTAAGTTAAGAATCTTGAGATGATAAGATTATCATGGATTATCCAAGTAGTGCAAAGTAATCAATCACAATAGTCCTTATAAGAGGGAAGCAAGAGGGTCAGCGGGTGAGACTGAAGAAGAGAGGTGATGGAAGCAGAGGTCCTTGAGCCAAGAGTTGCAGTCAGAGAGGAAAGCACAAACTACGTCATGTATGGTTTTATAGGTCATAGTAAGGTGTTTGGATTTTAAGTATGATGTGAAGTAATTGGAGAAATTTAAGTAGGAAAATCACATTATTTGATATATGATCTTAAAACATGATTTTTGTTTCTATCTGGGGAAATTTACTAGATTGGAACAAGACGAGAGAGAATGAGGATACACTAGTTAGGAGGCTATTGCTACAGTCAGAGTGAGAGAGGATGACAACTTGGACTTGTACATCAGTGATAGAGATGGAAATATTCAGTTGAGAGGAAGAAAATAAATACATAAAATGTGAAAGGGAGATTGAATGAAGCAAAGCTCTCAGGAAAGAGACCCAAATACTGGCAGAAAGATTCGTTTCAGTTGAGAGGAACAGCTTCTTTATTTTAATAGTAAGACAGAAGTAAACGAGGCCGTGTGTGCATATGTATGTTTCATATTGAGAATACTGCATCTGATGGTATTTGACTTTCTGATTAGGAGGATGCCTTCTTCTCAAAGTGAAGGCAATTAATATAAAATATCTTCTCACCATGTACAAAGATATAAAATATTATACTTAGATTAAGTAACATCCATCTTGGGTTTAATCTGCCATTGAATATTAAGAGTTAATTATACAGTCCAAATCCTGGGCTGAGGTTATCAAATCAGATTTGGAACAGGATAAATGATTGAGTCCTAACCTCCAAAACAAAGAGACAAACAAAACAACTCATTGTCTGTGCCACCAGGAATATAATATACCAACTGAAAATGCGTTTAATTTTATTGAACTATGTGCTGTTCCAACTACATCTGAACTACTACGGATATTTCTAAAAACCACAACATTAGAAGGATATCAACACACTAGAGTACATACAGAATACAACAAAAAAGATGATGAAGTATCTAGAAACCTGAGAAGCAAGTGGAGAAAGTGGGGATCATTAGTCAATACTAATTTTCATATATTTAAAAGACTCTTATGTGAAAGAGTGAAAAATCAGTCATTGTTTAAATGGGGATGATAATAACACTGCCTAATGAAAAGAGTTCTTTTGATGATTAAATAAGTATATTTATATATGCATATTATTGTTTCTACTATTATTAATATATTCTTATTTTTCTAGAGGGCAGAACCTCGACCAGTAATGTTAGAACAAATCAAATACCAGCCAATTATGAGTATGAATATTCTTTTTTTTTTTACATCTTTATTGGAGTATAACTGCTTTACAAGATGTGTTAGTTTCTGCTGTATAACAAAATGAATCAGCTATATGTATACAAATATCCCCATATCTCCTATCTCCTCCTTAGTGCATCTCCCTTCTACCCTCCCAATACCACCCCTCTAGATGGATGCAAAGCAACGAGCTGATCTCCCTGTGCTATGCGGCTGCTTCCCACTAGCTATCTATTTTACATTTGGTAGTGCATATATGTCCATGCCACTCTCTCATTTCATCCCAGCTTCCCCTTCCCCTTCCCCATGTCCTCAATTCCATTCTCTACGTCTGTGTCTTTATTCCTGTCCTGCCCCTATGTGCTTCAGAACCTTCATTTTTTTTTTTTTAGATTAGATATATATGTGTTAGCATACGGTATTTGTTTTTCTCTTTCTGACTTACTTCACTCTGTATGACAGTCTCTAGGTCCATCCACCTCACTACAGATAACTCAATTATATTCTTTTTATGGCTGAGTAATATTCCATTGTATATATGTGCCACTTCTTCTTTATCCATTCATCTGTCGATGGACACTTAAGTTGCCTCCATATCCTGGCTATTGTAAATAGTGCTGCAGTGAACATTGTGGTACATGACTCTTTTTGAATTATGGTTTTCTCAGGGTATATGCCCAGTAGTGGGATTGCTGGGTCATATGGTAGTTCTATTTGTAATTTTTTAAGGAACCTCCATACTGTTCTCCATAGTGGCTGTATCAATTTACTTTCCCACCAACAGTGCAAGAGGGTTCCCTTTTCTCCACACCCTCTCCAGCATTTATTGTTTGTAGATTTTTTGATGATGGCAATTCTGACTGGTATGAGGTGATACCCCATTGTAGTTTTGGTTTGCATTTCTCTAATGATTAGTGATGTTGAGCATTCCTTCATGTGTTTGTTGGCAATCTGTATAGCTTCTTTGGAGAAATGTCTATTTAGATCTTCTACCCATTTTTAGATTCAGTTTTTTGTTTTTTTGATATTGAGCTGCATGAACTGCTTGTACATTTTGTAGATTAATCCTTTGTCAGTTTCTTTGTTTGCAAATATTTTCTCCCATTCTGAGGATTGTCTTTTCATCTTGTTTATGGTTTCCTTTGCTCTGCAAAAGCTTTTAAGTTTCATTAGGTCCCATTTGTTGATTTTTGTTTTTATTTCCATTTCTCTAGGAGGTGGGTCAAAAAGGATCTTGCTATGATTTATGTCATAGAGAGTTCTGCGTATGTTTTCCTCAATGAGTTTTATAGTGTTTGGCCTTACATTTAGGTCTCTGATCCATTTTGAGTTTATTTTTGTGTGTGGTGTTAGGGAGTGTTCTAATTGCATTCTTTCACATGTAGCTCTCCAGTTTTCCCAGCACTACTTATTGAAGAGGCTGTCTTTTCTCCATTGTATATTCTTACCTCCTTTATCAAAGATAAGGTGACCATATGTGTGTGGGTTTATCTCTGGGGTTTCTATCCTGTTCCATTGATCTATATTTCTGTTTTTGTTCCAGTACCATACTGTCTTGTTTACTGTAGCTTTGTAGTATAGTCTGAAATCAGGGAGCCTGATTCCTCCAGCTCCGTTTTTCTTTCTCAAGATTGCTTTGACTATTCGGAGTCTTTTGTGTTTCCATACAAATTATGCAATTTTTTGTTCTAGTTCTGTGAAAAATGCCAGTGGTAGTTAGATAGGGATTGCATTGAATCTGTAGATTGCTTTGGGTAGTATAGTCATTTTCACAATGTTGATTCTTCCAATCCAAGAACATGGTATATCTCTCCATCTGTTTGTATCATCTTTAATTTCTTTCATCAATGTCTTATAGTTTTCTGCATACAAATCTTTTGTCTCCTTAGGTAGGTTTATTCCTAGGTATTTTATTCTTTTTGTTACAATGGTAAATGGGAATGTTTCCTTAATTTCTCTTTCAGATTGTTCATTATTAGTGTATAGGAATGCAAGAGATTTCTGTGCATTAATTTTGTATCCTGCAACTTTACCAGATTCATTGATTAGCTCTACTAGTTTTCTGGTAGCATCTTTAAGAGTCTCTATGTATATTATCATGTCATCTGCAAACAGTGACAGCTTTACTTCTTTTCTGATTTGGATTCCTTTTATTACTTTTTCTCCTCTGATTGCCATGCCTAAAACTTCCAAAACTATGTTGAATAATAGGGATGAGAGTGGGCAACCTTGTCTTGTTCCTGATCTTAGTGGAAATGGTTTCATTTTTTCACCATTGAGAACGATGTTGGCTGGGGGCGTTGTCATATTTGGCCTTTATTATGTTGAGGTAAGTTCCCTCTATGCGTACTTTCTGGAGGATTTTTATCATAAATCGGTGTTGAATTTTGTGGAAAGCTTTTTCTGCATTTATTGAAATGATCACATGGTTTTTATCCTTCAGTTTGTTAATATGGTTTATCACATTGGTTGATTTGCATATACTGTAGAATCCTTACATTCCTGGGATAAACCCCACTTGATCATAGTGTATGATCCTTTTAATGTGCTGTTGGATTCTGTTTGCTAGTACTTTGTTGAGAATTTTTGCCTCTGTGTTCATCAGTGATTTTTTTTCCTATTTATACAAAACTTATTATTATACTTTGTTCAGGATTACAAATCACGAAAAGGTCAACAACATAAGCACGAAAGAGGAAAAAAGGGGCCAAGCTGCTGAATGTCACCAGCTTGTCTGTGGGGGTAAAAGGCTCTGGTCTCTTGGGAGTCTAAAGCAGGAGGTGAGGAGACAACTAGGCATAGAGGTCCTCTCAGTCTGCAGAGTAGGCCTTGCCCTCCTGCAGGAGAGCAAAGTTGAGGAATGGGAGGGTCTGTGCACCTCGTGATAGAACTCTTTGGGGTTTGCCAGCTGCAGCTCATACTTCATGTTGGGATCATTCCAGACATCCATTAAAAAAAAAAATTTTTTTTTTTTTTGGCATTTGCCTTTACTTTATAAAAACACACAACTTAAATACATATGACACTCTCTATACAAGACATGAACAGCTGTTAGATTTAACATTTTCCGTTAGTTCAACAGAAAGCAAATATGTAAATTACCTCGTAAGAGCAATGGGTTTCTTTAGAGACTCTGCATTCCCGGCCCAAGGGCAGACCACCCCGCGGGCTATCGATGCAGGAAGTTCACCCAAACTGTCCACCCTTCCAGCGAGTCATTTCACCAACATGGCCTTTATTGCATGGCTTCATATTGCACTTCTTCTCGGACACAATCTAACTTAGCCACACCACAAGTCTAAGCTTTCGTCTTCTCTAGAAATGCTTAATGGAAAAACCAATGTATAAACAGTATTAACTGTCTCTTACCATTGTGCTAAGTACCAATCATGAGAAACATGAACCCCTCTTCACTTTGCAAAACTTGCAATGGAAGGTGGTTAGCTCTATTTCATGGCTAAATTCCTCTACAGAAGTTTTACAGAAACATTGTCAGAGTCAGAGTGAGCTATATGGAGTGTGGTGGGGAAGGGAGTGACATCCCAAGACCCACTGAAATTGCTTACAGGACAGGCACTGTTCCTGTCAAAGGCAACGTGTGCATGGCCCCACCTTTTCTAACTTGAGACCGAAATACCTCCGTCCCCCTCAAGATTCTGTGATTGTTCCATGAGGAACAGCTACCTCATTGATGATTCAGAGCTTACAGGGGCTGCCTACTTATGCTGACTTTCTTTCAAAAATTTAGCTGCCTTATCCATGGTTCATTTAGTTTTGTTTTGGTTTTTTTTTTTAGTTTTCTTTTTTGTGACATCTTTGGTTTTGGTTTCACGTTGATGGTGGCCTCGTAGAATGAATTTGGGAGTGTTCCTCCCTCTGCTATATTCTAGAAGAGTTTGAGAAGGATAGGTGTTAGCTCTTCTCTAAATTTTTGATAGAATTCGCCTGTGGAGTCATCTGTTCCTGGGCTTTTGTTCACTGGAAGATTTTTAATCACAGTTTCAATTTCAGTGCTTGTGACTGGTCTGTTTATATTTTCTATTTCTTCCTGATTCAGTCTCAGGAGGTTGTGCTTTTCTAAGAATTTGTCCATTTCTTCCAGGTTGTCCACTTTATTGGCATAGAGTTACTTGTAGTAATCTCTCATGATCCTTTGCATTTCTGCAGTGTCAGCTGTTACTTCTTTTTCACTTCTAATTCTGTTGATTTCAGTCTTCTCCCTTTTTTCTTGATGTGTCTGACTAATGGTTTATCAATTTTATTTATCTTCTCAGAAAACCAGCTTTTAGTTTTATTGATCTTTGCTATCGTTTCCTTCATTTCTTTTTCATTTATTTCTGATGTGATCTTTATGATTTCTTTCCTTCTGCTAACTTTGGGGTTCTTTTGT
Organism: Grampus griseus; assembly: GCF_964374135.1. Lineage (NCBI taxonomy): Eukaryota > Metazoa > Chordata > Mammalia > Artiodactyla > Delphinidae > Grampus > Grampus griseus. The sequence continues at coordinate 122,602,246 of NC_138999.1, read as the reverse complement.
TCTTCTTTCTCTAATTGCTTTAGGTGTAAGGTTAGGTTGTTTATTTGAGATGTTTCTTGTTTCTTAAGGTAGGATTGTATTGCTATAAACTTCCCTCTTAGAACTACTTTTGCTGCATCCCATAGGTTTTGGGTCATCATTGTCATTTGTTTCTAGGTATTTTTTTATTTCTTCTTTGATTTGTTAGTGATCTCTTGGTTACTTAGTAGTGTATTGTTTAGCCTCCATGTGTTTGTATTTTTTACGGATTTTTTCCTGTAATTGATATCTAGTCTCATAATGTTATGGCCAGAAAAGATTGATATGATTTCAATTTTCTTAAATTTATTAAGGCTTGGTTTGTGACCCAAGATATGATCTATCATGGAGAATGTTCCATGAGCACTTGAAAAGAAAGTGTATTCTGTTGCTTTTGGATGGAATGTCCTATAAATATCAATTAAGGGGCTTGCCTGGTGGCACAGTGGTTGAGAGTCTGCCTGCCGATGCAGGGGACGCGGGTTCATGCCCTGGTCCGGGAAGATCCCACGTGCCGCGGAGCAGCTAGGCCCGTGAGCCATGGCAGCTGAGTCTGCACGTCCGGAGCCTGTGCTCCACAACAGGAGAGGCCACAAGAGTGAGAGGCCCGCGTACCACCAAAAAAAAAAAAATCAATTAAGTCCATCTTGTTTAATGTATGGTTTAAAGCTGGTGTTTCCTTATTTATTTTCATTTTGGATGATCTGTCCATTGGTGAAAGTGGGGTGTTAAAGTCCCCTACTATGATTGTGTTACTGTCGATTTCCCCTTTTATGGCTGTTAGCATTTGCCTTATGTATTGAGGTGCTCCTACGTTGGGTGCATAAATATTTACAATTGTTATATCTTCTTCTTGGATTGATCCCTTGATCATTATGTAGTGTCCTTCTTTGTCTCTTGTAATAGTCTTTATTTTAAGGTCTATTTTTTCTGATATGAAAATTGCTACTTCAGCTTTCTTGTGATTCCCATTTGCATGGAATATCTTTTTTTATCCCCTCACTTTAGTCTGTATGTGTCCCTAGGTCTGAAGTGGGTCTCTTGTAGATGGCATATATATGGGTCTTGTTTTTGTATCCATTCAGCCAGTCTATGTCTTTTGGTTGGAGCATTTAATCCATTTCCATTTACGGTAGTTATCAATATGTATGTTCCTATTACCATTTTCTTAATTGTTTTGGGCCCGTTATTGTAGGTCTTTTCCTTCTCTTGTGTTTCCTGCCTAGAGAAGTTCCTTTAGCATTTGTTGTAAAGCTGGTTTGGTGGTACTGAATTCTCTTAGCTTTTGCTTGTCTGTAAACGTTTTAATTTCTCTGTCGGATCTGAATGAGATTTCTGCCTCTGGAGCTTGCGTAGGTGGTGCCCTTCTGTCTGTGGGCGCAGAGAGCTAGAAGCTCCTATGGTGGGGCCACCCCCCTCCTCGTGCACCTTGAGACAATGGTCTTTTGCCTCTCCAGCAGGCCCAGTTTTTTTCCTGGACTCCCTTCTGGCTAGCTGCGGTGCACTAGCCCCCTCAGGCTGTCTTCACACAGCCAACCACAGTCCTCTCCCTGGCGCCTGACCTCCAAAGCCTGAACTTCAGCTCCCAGACCTGCCTGCCCAGGTGGGTGAGCAGAGAAGCATCTCAGGCTGGTGAGTGCTGTTTGGCACCAATCCTCTGTGTGGGAATCTCTCCGCTTTCCCTCCACACTCGTATTGCTGCCCTTTTCTCTGAGGCTCTGAAGCTCCCCACAATCCCTGCCAGTGAGCCACTTCCTAGTGTGTGGAAACTTTTCCTCCTTCACAGCTCCCTCCCAGAGGGGCAGGTCCCGTCCCTATTCTTTTGTCTCTGTTTTTTTCTTTTTTCTTTTCCCTTACCCAGGTACATGGGGAGTTTCTTGCCTTTTGAGAAGTCTGAGTTCTTCTGCCAGCATTCAGTAGGTGTTCTGTAGGAGCTGTTCCACATGTAGATGTATTTTTGATGTATTTGTGGGGAGGAAGGTGATCTCCACATCTTACTCTTCCACCATCTTGAAGGTCCCCCCAGCATGAATATTCTTGAATATCAATGATAGGTGTGTCAATATAGGATATACTGCCTAGTTAGGTAGCAATGTCACTACCATTGAAAGAGCCCAGGCAGAAGACAGACTTACTGCCAGGATAATTCAGAGGATATTCCCATCTTGAGTGAAGTTAGGTGATCATAAGAGTCACATGTATAACACTAAGAACCTAGGATGATTATGCTTTAATATATTCTTGAGAGTTATTAGCCAAGGGAACAAAAGAAAACTTTTTGTGCTATTGTGATAGCCATTAATTCTGTTTGCCTTATATGTTGAGTTTTTCTTCTAAGCGCGTGGTAGATTTGTGATTGTGTAGGCTGCATGACTAGTTCTGTCTGATGAGTGTGAAGAAAGGTGACTGTGTCAGTTCCTCAGTGGATCATTTAGTTAATAATGCAAGACCTTTACAGAGTCCTTTCTTCCCTCTGGCACAGTGACAAGCAATGTTACAAGACAATGGCTGTTCTTGACAACTTGGCAGAATGAGTAATTGCAATAACAGAGCCCCCTTGTGGAACAGTGATGGATGTGTTATCTGAGTAAGAAATAAACTTATTTTAAGTCACTGGAATTTGAGGGTTGTTTGTTAGTGCAGCATAACCTCGCCTATTTTGATGGATATGACCATATTGAATTCCAAATATCATTACTGACTTGCACAAGCTTGGGTCTAACATATAGGAGATGAGTTAGCAGACCCTAAGAAGAATTGAAATAATGAACATTTTGTATACATCTGGTACAAATAACATTTTTCGCTCTCAGTTTTCCAACTCTGCAGTTCCCTACCTCACGACCCACAGCTCCAACCCCAGATGAAAGATGGAAGTGCAGGAATTGGTGCAGCCACTGTGGGAAACAGTGTGGAAGTTCCTCAAAAAATAGAACTACCATAGAATCCAGCAATCCCACTTCTGGGTATATATCCAAAGGAATTGAGATCAGGGTCTCCTAGAGATATCTGTACTCCCAAGAGATAAGATTACTTAGAACTTTTTGACTTGTTAAAGTCAAATCAAATTAGAGGGAAATTTACACTGATTCTACAAATGCTGTCATTGTCTGTGACTGCCAACTTTCTCCTTTAGTTCTTGCCTTGCCAGATAACACTACTTTTTGTGTCCCAAATTATATGTTTTTCTTGTCTACCTGAAAGTTCTTTGCCGGTAAACCCATTTACTATCAACTCTGCCATTAGATTGCTTTATTACTTTGAAAATCTCTCATATTTTTCATGCTTGGTCTGGATTTCCTGATTTGTAAAAAAACGGGGAGGGGGACTGGACTAGGTGATATTCTCAACCTCTTGTTAAAAATGATTCAGCTGTATTTTTCCCCAGTAGTTAGGAGAGTGCTGCTACTTTTGAGGAGCAAATTTTTAAAGGAAGCGATGATTCTTTTATAAAATAAAGGTACTGAAAAGAAAACCAAAGGAAGTAGTGAAGAGCTAAATATCCTTGAGGATCTGTAGATGAGGCCTGATGATAGGCTCAGAAGAAAATTAAGTGCTGTAGGATTATATTTACTTCTCAGGAAACAGCAGGAATCATTTCGCATATACCAAATGCCAGCTAACAACTGTTATTAATGAGGCCTTAGCTGTTAAGTTTTCATATTTCTTTGTAAAGGAAAGGTTACACTTAATAAGGTACCATGCCTATGGAATTACCTAACAGAAGATATCAGCTCTGCTATTATCAAAGTGTATAGAAATGCCTCACGGTATTATACCGGAAGAGCAAGAACCACCTCCAGAGATTTTAACTGCTTGGTGCCAGTACCTCTTGCTTCTTTTATTTTATCTCCATGGAGAAACCTTGCAGAGTGATATGTAGAATAAGCAAGTATCAGGTTGCCCAAAGAAGATCTTCTTCTAAACTCAAGTGGCTCAGGCATTTAAAAAAAAAAAAATTGGATGCAAATATTAGCTACCCCAATTACCAGCTGTATAAACTCAAACAAGAAAATTTAATTTCACTGAGCTTTAATATCCTTATTTGTAAAATGAAAATAACATTAACCTACCATACTCGTGAAATTTTTATATATATGTATACTGAAGGGGAGCAGAATTTGCCACTCCAAAATATGTCTTTTTGGCATAAGGATTATTTTAGGCTTATTATTTTTAAGAAACAGCAGACACAGGAAAAGCTCTAAAAACTGAGTAGAAGTTACCCTTTTGTAAGAGAGATTTACATTTATAAGGGAAATCTCCATTTGTAAGGGTGTGTCCCTCTCTGTACCAGGAAGAGAAGGGTGACTCTGAAATTCTAGAAACTCTTATCAATGGAGAAGGCAGTGACCTAAATCTGCATAACAACCTTACCCTTGTTCACTGTGTTTTGCCTGATAACCTCCCATAACTGGCTCCCCTACCCCCCAGCTTCTTCTTTTGTCTTTAACTGGAGGTAGTATTTAAGGTGGTGACTTGGGCCATTTCGGGGAGTTACTCAGTTTTCCTGTGTCTCTCCCATGTATACAGGAGGGATACATGTTATTAAGCTTCTGTTTGTTTTTCTCCTGTTAACCTATCTTTTATTACAGGGGGTGTCTCAGCCAAGAACCTAGAAGGGTAGAGGGAAAATCATTTTTCATGTATATCACCTAACATGATGGATATAGCAAATAACATGTCCTGATCCATATCTCCATTCACCTCATCCACTTGTGAATTTTTTTGCAGCTGCTGGCTCTCTTTACTTTTCTACCACAATGATAGCTGAGGGTGAGGGGAATCTAGAATGAATAGCGGAGAAGAGGGGAGAAGATGAATACCGGTTGCAGCCCCAAAATCAACTACTCTGACAATGATTATAGTTTGTTCACTAAACTCTTGCTTCTCAGTTTCCCCTAAGGAAGAAAGAACCACAGAAACCATGGAGAATGCTCCCAAAACTTGCTTGGAGAAGTGCATCTGTTTGGTGCAAAGGGTGGACCGGTTGGGGGGTTGGTGTTATGAAAATGTGCCACTCAGATCTTATGCTTCAGGGAGAATGATAGATTGATGGCTTCAGCCATTGCCCTTCTGGATCTACCACTACACACCTGCCAAAGTCCTGCTGCCCATGGGCTTCACCCATGGCTGAGCATGGTGGAGGTACTAAGGCAGACCCATTGTGGCGGGACACACAAGTCATACAGTGGGAGACCTTGGTTTGAGGTCCCTCCATGGCGCTGGCCAAATCACCCTTGTACTTGGTAGAAATCTAAGTCTCTTTCTACCCTCTTTCAAGCCTCCTTCGCTCTCTCCTTCCAGAGGTGTCAGATCAGAATCATAGTTTAAAGGCTCTCCTCACCTCCTCCTCCCTCACCAAATAATGCTTTTACATACCTAATTTTGTCTTAGGACTTGGTTCTCAGTGCACCAAACTAATGTGGCAGGGAAGATTGTAAATATAGGAACATGAACAACCTCAAGTGCAGCTTTTAAAAAAATGGGGTTGAAGTAAGAAGAACAAGACTCTTATCTTCCCATATTTTAGAGGGACAGTTTTGCAATATATACATCAGTGGTGCCCCAAGTGTGATCCATAGACACACAGGGTTCTCCAAGAAACTTTCAGAGGGTCTGTGAGGTAAAAAGCTACTTTTTGTACTGTGCTGACACTTGTACTAATGGTGTAAAGTCAATAGTGGGTAAACTGCTGGTGCCTTAGCACAAATCAGGGAAGTGGCGTCAGATTGTACAAGTGCTCGTTGTATATTTCACTGCTATGCACTATCAGTTAAAAACAATCCAGTTTCACTTAGGAAAGTTCTTGATTAAACAGTAACGATATTAATTTAATTAATCCTCTACCTGTTTTCTACCCTTTTAGATTTGTCTGGCTGGTCTAAGAATTAAATTGACATGAGACAGATTACCAGGAGAAAAATCAAACAAAATTTAATAACATGTAAACATGGGAGAGACCCAGGAGAACTGAGTAACTTGCCCAAATGGCCGAAACCTTCACCTTAAAAATCATCTTCACCTAAAGACAATAGAAGATGTTGAGGGTAGGTATTGGGACCTCAAAGGGGAAGAAGGCAATTGACAGGGAGATGGTAAAGCAAATGTTTGGTAAGCAAATGTTGGCTAGGCCAGGCAGAGACAGTGGGACACAGGGTGGACTCTGATCTCTAGGCCCTGTTCCCCCCACCACATGTAGCCCATATTCTTTGCAGATATCTCTGGAGATAGCTCTATTCTGGAAGAGACCCTTTATCTAAATTCTCTAGGCAGCTCAGGGGGCGGTAAAAAGAAAGACTTCCTGAGTCTTCTGTTTCATAAAAATAATCAGCCTAAATTAATCCTCATGCCTAAGAGACATATTTTGGGGGGGGGGGGCAAATCTTGCTCCCCTACACACCCTTGAACAAATGTGTTTTTAATATGCTGCGTGACAAAATGGGAAGCACACATAAAGCACTTCCGAAAGCACATACTGAAGTCAGATTGTTGTCTTCAACTAGCTGCTATATTTCATGGAACACTGTTTTTTACATGAAAGAACGACTGAGAGAAAAAAACTGTGATTATTCAGACTTCGTTATTTTGCAGACATTTCTTCAAAAATAAATGAAATGAGCCTATACTTCAAAGAAAACAGATGACAGTAGTTCTTCCAATGATAATATTTGACAATTCAGATGAAAATTAGACTTTTGGAAATTTTGTATCGACCACCATGAGTTTCATAGCTTCCCAATACTGAAAGACTTTTCCGATGAGATACGTGGTGATATTAAGGAATGTGAAGTAGTACTTTTCAAATGGCCATGCAGACATTACAAAGTCATCCATGTGAAGGTTCATTCAGCATGCAAAGTGGTCCTTGATATGGTTTCAGATTTCGTATTGCAGTTATCTTTAAGAAATTCTTCCTTTTCCAACTAGCTATTTAAGTAAGGCTGAATATTCTTCATATGCTTCAACCAAAATAGCATATCATTACAGATTAAATGGAAACACAGATTTGACAATCCCGTTGTCCTCTATTACATTAGATATTAAAGAGGTTTGTAAAAATGTAAAACAATGATACTTTTTGTGCTATATTATATTTCATTTTGAAACATATAGGGCTTTTTTGTGTAAAGTGAATTATATATGTTAACAGGTAATGGGTTATTATTGTTATATTTAAGTGAATTAATAGATAATTATTTTATAATTGTTTCAGTTTAATTTCTAATGTAGAGAATAGCAATTGAAAAAACTCTTAAACAAAAACTCTTTAGAATCTTTAGGGCCTTTAATAATTATTAAAAATGCAAAGGGGTCCTAAGGCCAAACGTTTGAAAATTTCTGATCTAGAATATTGCTTTCAATCATTGCATATTATTACAAAACACGAGGGCACCGTTGTTGCTTAACCGTTTTCTCATTTGTGCACATTTAGTGCGTCTCTCACCTTTTGCACAATTGCAAACATGGTTTTTGTTCCTGTTGATGTCTCCTAAGTAGATCGTACTCTGACATGACTTTATACATTTGATGCCCCATCTAGGCATGTTTCTTTTAAGGATTCTTCATTTCAAGCCCTACTCACCCTACAAGACTCAATTCCAGTGCCACCTGGATAGATATAACCCACACAAACAAAACCTTTTGGGCTCTCAAAGTTTTAAATGTACAAGGGTCCCTGAGACCTACTATTTTGAGAACTGCTTTGCTACACAGTTCCTCCTAATGCACCCTTTATTCTCTTTTTGTTTTCCCCGTCTCATTGTCCCCACTCACTGCCGTACTTCTGCTTCCTGGAATAAGCTACCAAAGTCTCATCTCACACCTACTTTAGTGGAAATCCAGATCAAGATTGTACCTGACCCATAGTAGGTACTCACTAAATGATAGTCTATTATTAGCAGTGTTACTTCTTAGCTTTAAGATCAAGGGCAAGCTACGTAGTTGTTTTTAACTAGTCTGTCACATACCACTAAATCACCTAAATTGTGAACAAGATTTGATTGCTAAAATGAGTCACTCTAAAGTACTTCTGGGTGTTGTATCTGTGTGATTGGTGTGTTGCGTTTTAGAAGGTCTCTGACCTCTGACCCCAGAAGAAGACTGTCTAGTACAACCACCAGAATATCACTGCTTCTGCCTTAGAGGTCTCCTGGGACTGCCTGAGGACAGAGGGTGAGATTCCCATGAGCTACAAAGATTCATTGTGTAACTGGTTTTGTATCTGTTTTTTTCATTAATATAGGTTTGACAAAAATTGATCTACCTTGTTTTATTTTAACACAGTGACGTCTTACTTTTAGCAAGATCATGGGGTAGAGGAAGCGTAGCCCTTACCTCCCTCTTACTGTGGGAAGCTAAGATACTTACCTAAAGAACATAATAATTGTGGGCCAGCCATATTGTCATAGGTCAATAGGTAGCACTGTATCTTCAAATCAAAATATTCAAGAGGTTAAATGTAAGAGTATATCCTCTTTTGATGGCATAAACACAAAACAGACTTTTTTTCTACAGAGGAAAACGTAGCAAATATAGCTAGTTGGTTGAAAACTATAGAATAACACCAGAATTTCTCATTTATTTTCAATAATAGCAGTAATACTAAGTCTGAAAAACTCTTTTTCCTTAAAAAAAAAACAGCTTTATTGACATATAATTCACATATCATACAATTCACCCATTTAAAGTGTACCATTCAGTGGGTTTGTTATATTACAACATTCGTTTTTCTTAAATTATGGTAAAAATATATAACATAAAATTTGACATTTTAACTATTTTAAAGTGTATAATTCAGTGGCATTATTCACATTCATGATGTTGTACAACCTGTAGCCCTTTATCCCCCTTTTTTTAAAGTCCATGCTTATTTATTTTAAAATTGCTTTTTTAATTAAAAAAATAGTACAGATTCTTTTGTACTTCTGCATAAATGTTATCACGTTGTATATAATAAACTTTTTGATCCAAAACTAAATTGGCTTCTAAACAAAGCAAGGAATATTTTGAAAAAATACTTTCAACAGGGAATTCCCTGACGGTCCAGTGGTTAGGACTCCATGCTTTCACTGCCGAGGTTGTGGGTTCAGTCCCTGGTCGGGGAACTAAGATCCCGCAAGCTGTGTGGCCAAAAAAAAAAAAAAAGACTTTCAACAAATATTCCAAAATCTATCTCATAAAATTTAAAATAGCATCAGAAGCAGCCCCAAATAGATAACACCTTACCCTGTCTGTGCTCCAATTTCCTTCTTCCTCTGTAAAATCAGGAGACAAGTTTAGATGAATCCTAAGATCCCTTTCAGCCCTTCCTTCTCTAAAACCAAGCCTCTGAACAAGCACTTGTTATCTAGGGGATAGTAGAAGATGCTGGGAATACAAAGAAACTTAAGATTCTTTCTGTTCCTGAGAAGCAACTTAGTTAGAAGTTTAGTACAAGTCAAATGTTAATACACAGAGCACAGAGTCCAAGGTGTAGTGAGGGATATCAACAGAGGATATTACAGAATTTCACATTGGGGGTGGTCTCAGGGTTCAGGATTTTAGGAGAAGTCTTACTGAGGGTTCATGGTAGGCCTTGAATACATAAATGGCTTTAAATAGGAGGATGGAGGGACTTGGCAGCTTGCTGGAGCCAGTGATATTTGTAAGGGGACAGTTAGAGGCAGACTTGGAAGGAATCAGATCATGGGTGATTCAGAATATGAAGTTCAGGAATTTAGATTCTTTTGGGCAAGGAGAAGTCAATACTAAGGACAATAAACAATAATACTGACAAATTGCTATTCAACAATGAATGCAGGAGGTGATATTTGAACTAGGATAAGAAGTAAAAATTTGAAAGGTGAAGCATGGCGTTTCAACCAAAGGAAATGCTGTGTATAAAAGCACAAATGGTTAAAATGCACTACATATTTGGGAAATGGAGAGCAGTCCACTATGGCTGGATAAAGGAGAGCATCACACGCTATAGTGACAGAAAAAATTGAAAAGATGGGGGCGGGGAGGTCAACTTAGGAGAACTCAGAACAGCATGTCAAAGGAAGCTTTAAAGATTCTTAAAGAACAGGGTCACATGATCTGAACTGCTCTTTTAGAAACCACATACCCAAACAACTCTAGCTACAATTTAAAGGATGGTTTGGAAGGTAACAATAAGAATAGGGAGAATTCCATTGTGATTGCCCAGGTGAGAAATGATGAGGCACTGGCTAGAAGGAGTGGGGTAAGAAAGGAGTAGATACCAAAGAAGAAGCCAAGTTGAAAGCAGCAATATTTAACAATACAAGAGGAAAAGTTGATGCTGGAATAAAGCAACAATAGTAAAAATAGTGAAACAGTGTTGTCAAACACAAGTTTGTGTGCCCGACGCGCAATGAGGCCAAACAAACCTAAAAGTTGGAGTTTAGAGCAGATAAAGATTTATTGCAAAGACCAAGCAAAGAGAACAGGTGGCTCGTGCTCAGAAGACTCAAACTCCCCAACGGGTTTCAGAGAAGAAGTTTGTATAGACAAAATTTGGGAGGTGGGCTGCAGTGTGTGTAACCCTCCTCTGATTGGTTGGTGGTGAGGTAACGGTGATGTTCCAGGAATCTCAATCATCAGCCTTCTGGTTCCAACCAGTCTGGGGTCCATGTGCTTTTGCTCAGCCTGAAGTTACCATCCTCCACTGGGTGTGGGCCCTAGTTCCTGTAGAAGAACTCAGAGATCATAATCAGATTGTTCCGTACGTCCCCCCCAGGAGGAACCAGAACCCTGCCCCATCCCCACACTATTGTTTCTTTCTGCATTCCTTCACTCCTCTAATTACCGCTTGAATCTGTCCTTTGGAACTCAGAGAAGGTCTAGGAAGCTAAAACGTTTTTCCTACAAACGGGAAATGGGGACACAGAAAGGCGTTTGTACTTGGGAGGGCCCCACGGGGTCCTGCAGAGTTTCAACAGTACTAACAGTAATAGATACAACTTACTGTGTGATACTTGCTGTGTGCCAGAAACTGTGCTAGGAACTTTACATATATTATTTCATTTAATCCTTACAATTACACTCTGACATTGGTCATTCTTATGTTTACTGATGAGGAAATTGAGACTCAGAGAGGCTAAGAAGTTTACTTATGTTCACACAACAAGTATTGAAAAAATTCTCAAGTATGATGGTATTTCTTGGTTATTCTCCAGTCTTATTTATGCAGAAGCTCAGTAACTGGCCCATGTAGATTTAGGTGTTCCTTCCCCTGTGAACTTTCCACATGCATACACAAATATTAATGTTTCTTTCCCTGTCTACTCTCTAAACATCTTGAGGGAAGGAATCATTATCTTTGTATCTTAATATTCCCAACATCTAATGCGTTTTCACATTGGACACTCAACAATAATTTTCTAAATTATTTTAAATTTTTTATTGTGGTAAAATGCACATAACATAAAATTTGCTATCTTAACTATTTTTAAGTGTACAGTTCAGTAGTGCTAACTAATATATTCACATTATCCTGCAACAGATTTCCAGAACTCTTTTCATCTTGCAAAACTAAAACTCCTTATTCATTAAACAGCTCCCCATTTGCTCTTCGCTCAGCCCTTGACAGCCACCATTCTACTTTATGTCTCTGTGGATTTGACCACTCTAGGTACCTTATATAAGTGGAATCATCCAGTGTTTCTTCTTATGACTGGCTTATTTCATATTGTCCTCAAGGTTCAAGAGAAAGGTTCATGACACATGCAGCATGTCAGAATTTCCTTCCTTTAAAAAAAAAATTAACATGAGCTCTACCATCTTAATAAGTCTTTAAGTGTACAATACAGTATTGTTAACTTTAGGCATGATGTTGCACGGTACACCTCTAGAACTTATTCATCATGCATAACTGAAACTTAATAGCAACACCCCATTTCTCCCTCCACCACCACCAGCCCCCCCAGCCCCTGGAAAACACTCTTCTACTTTCTGCTTTCTTGACTATTTTAGATACCTTCCTTTTTAAAGCTGAGTAATAGTCCATTTTATGTATATACCACATTTTGTTTATACATTCATCCATGGATAGGCACTTGGGTGGCTTCTACCTTTTAACTACTGTGAATAATAGCTGCTATGAACATGGGTGTACAAATAGATTTTTAAGACCCTCCTTTCAATTATTTTGGGTATATACCCAGAAGTAGATTGCTGGATTATTTGGTAATCATATTTTCCATTTTTTGAGGAACCACAATAGTGTTTTCCACAGTGGGTACACCATTTTACACCCCATCAGCAGTGTGCAAGGGTTCTAATGTCTCCACATCCTCACCAACCACTTCTTTTCTTTTCTTTTCTTTTTTTGAGAGTAGTCATCCTAATGGCTGTGAGGAAGTGAACACTAATTTTCGAACGAATTAATGAATGCTTGAAAAAAATTTTTTTAATATTTCTAGCCTAATTTATCCTATTTCCATTTCTTTAATCTAGTTCATTCTTTTGTGGAGCTATGGACTCTCTCTGATCACTCTGTCTTTTGAACTATGCTTTGCCTAGGCTGTATGAAAATACCACTGAAAGTTCCCACTTAAACATCATTTTAGCTTTCAGAACTATTCTTCTCTTCTCAGTAAGCATCCTGCAAAGATTACATGGGATTACCCAGCTGACCTTTCTCACAGCCAACTCATGGCATTTTGGGATAGTATAGAAACTTCAGTCTGGCTCTGGACCCAGTTTTTCATGTGTAGGTGCTTCTACATCACTGGGTTGGCAAGAACATACTTGATAAAACCTATGGATAAGATTCATTTTATGGCTTTGTTAAACCAGTCAAATTTTGTTTGTCATGTACACATAAAATAAAAATGCAGAAAAACATTACCTATACATGTTTTCTTTAGAAGGAAGGAAAATATTGCTTGAAATAAGCTGTATAGGATATAAAATTTGGAGACACTGATTTTACATTTCAAAGAGAAAATTATCTAAGGTGTTGTATAGTATTGTTTGTTTGCTTTCCTAAGGAGCAATATAAGTAACAATTTTAGTCTGAAGTGCATTCGCAAAAGCAAGTTACAAAGCCTCCCATAAATACATGCGCATCTAGTATTCTTAATTTGAGGTTTCTACTGCCAAAAAAAGAGTGCTACAGCTATCTGTTATACCTGTATCTGTTTAGATCCACTGTTTAGAGGGACTGTTTTGACTTTGTAGTGGAAAACATCTTTTTGTTTTGATTTCTAGAAAATAAATATGTATCCAAATTAAAATATATATATTGGGTTGGCCAAAAAGTTCGTTCAGAGTTCATTTGGTTAGTGAATACATTGTTCAATAAAGTTTTTGGTGAAAATGAAAAGTGTATCTTTTAGTTTTACGTAAAATAGAACGAACTTTTTGGCCAACGCAATATATAGGATGGTGTGATAAAATATATGAGATACTGGGCAAGGTTCAACAGATGCCTTGTTCATGTTCTAAACATTCAGAAAGAAATAACATGGGATCCAGTGAAGCTAATAGAAAGTATAGGAGAAGATTAGTTTGAAAACCATTGAAAATTAAGAATTATGTACCACTTTGGAATAAATTATCTCATAAGACTTTACAATACACATAATACCAATTGAATCTTAAGTTACTTTTTCCTTAGGGTTCTTCTTTAATTATTTAGATGCAAATTGGTACTATTTAAAAGTGAGCTTTTATTTTTCATTAATGTGACAAAGATGTTAAAAATGAAGAGGTAAGACCTTTTAAAGAGAAAGGCGCTTATTTTTCTTGAACAGATTATACAGACAGCTTTAATCACAGTTATGAATTGACTTTTCTTAGATTCAAGGTGTAGGGTCAAATTCAGTTTAGCTTGGCTAATAGTCGCACAAGTTCACTTTGCCCAGTCAGGATTCACCGAGTGTTTATTATATGCGAGGCAGGGGCTAAGGCTAGGGCAGCATAAAAATGAACAAATAAAACACTCTCCCTGCCCCTAAGGAGTTCACAGGCTGGTGCAGAGCAGACAATTAAATTTTTCAAACTTGTCACAGGAGATGAATAAGTGCCATGAGCAGTGTGGAAAACAGAGAGTTGCAAATAGACCTAAACCAAACTGGATTTTCACTACAAGTAGGTTCTTTTGCCAAGCAAGGGTCATAGGTCTCCTCCCCCACAACCTTACTACAGAGTAGTATGTTACAATGCAAGCAAAATTTCATCTGCATTTTACCATATACATTTTTAGGAGCCAGTTCCCCCAACAGTCATTCAACCTGTTCTGTAAGCTGGATGAAACCCCAGCTCTGTGTCCCTTTGGATACTCCACAAGCATCTTACATTAGAGGTTCATTCAAACCAGCTTCAGACCAGATGTGGCACAAAGTAGTATAGAATTCAACTATACTTCTAGTGGCATCAGGCAACAGAATCTCATGAAAATGGGATGGAGTCTTTGGCTGATGGAGCCACTGCAAAGAACATAAACTACTGGGCCTACTTTTTTATTTTACCCTATTTATGCAAAGGCAGTGAGGCCTAGAAAATATTTCCAGGCATTTCATATATCTGGAATATTATTCATTTCACTGAAGAAAACTCATGTCCAAAATTCATTATGCTGATTAGCACACCCTCTATTACAGATTTGATATGAAAAAGGTTGAAGGATTGTAGTGGAGCTTTTGATCTTAGTGTTTTCAATATGAGGGACCAGCCCTGGATTGGTTCAATAACTTCAATTGTTAACTAACTAATTTAACTAATTAGGTTAATACTAACCAATTAGCTAATACATGAAATAAATTAATTGATATACTAATTATGCATTCACAAGCATATATATATGCCAATCTATCTCTCTCTTTCTCTCTAATTATTTAAAATAATTATAAATAATATAATGAATAGTTTCTAAATGAGCAGAGTCTCATTCAAAAATATCTTACTAACAGTTGTATGTTTCAGGAGCCTTTTAAAACTGGTAACCTTTGATGCCTTATAACTATACTAAGGATGCTGTCCTTTTGATGATGCAGTCATAACCTCAACAGGAAAATTTGATAAATTCTAAAAAGAGAAAAATATTATAAACCAATCTGTCATACGAATATAGATTCAAAATCTCATGCAGCTCGATATCAAAAAACTAACAACTCAATCTAAAAATGAGCAGAAGACCTAAATAGACATTTCTCCAAAGAAGATATACAGATTGCCAACAAACACACGAAAGGATGCTCAACATCATTAATCATTAGAGAAACGCAAATCAAAACTACAATGAGGTATCACCTCACACCAGTCAGAATGGCCATCATCAAAAAATCTACAAACAAGAAATGCTGGAGAGGGTGTGGAGAAAAGGGAACCCACTTGCCCTGTTGGTGGGAATGTATATTGATACAGCCACTATGGAGAACAGTATGGAGGTTCCTTAAAAAACTACAAATAGAACTACCATATGACCCAGCAATCCCACTACTGGGCATATACCCTGAGGAAGCCATAATTCAGAAGGACACATGTACTCCAGTGTTCATTGCAGCACTATTTACAGTAGCCAGGACATGGAAACAACCTAAATGTCCAATGACAGATGAATGGATAAAGAAGATGTGGTACTTATATACAATGGAATATTACTCAGCCATAAAAAGGAATGAAATTGAGTCATTTGTAGAGATGTGGATGGACCTAGTGTCTGTCATGCAGAGGGAAGTAAGCCAGAAAGAGAAAAACAAATATCATATATTAATGCATATACGTAGAATCTAGAAAAATGGTACAGATGAACCTATTTGCAGGGCAGGAATAGAGATGTAGACGTAGAGAACGGACATGTGAACACAGAGGGGGAAGGGGAGGGTGGGAAGAACTGGAAGATTAGGATTGACATATATACACTACCATGTGTAAAATAGATAGCTAGTGGGAACATGCACACAGGAAGTGCAGTCGGTGCTCTGTGACAACCTAGATGGGTGGGAGTGGGGATGCGGTGGGGGAGGTCCAAGAGGAAGGGGATATAGGTATACATATAGCTGATTCCCTTCGTTGTACAGCAGAAACTAACACAGCATTGTGGAGCAATTATGCTCCAATTAAAAAAAAAATGGATGAAGACAAGAATAAGAATAAATTTCTTATGCTGTTAGCTGCCACTGAATGCCGTTCCCAGGAGAATGCAAACACTCTGAACAGACTGATTGGAATATGGACACAGCCTCTCAGTGCAGTCAGTACTCTTTATGGCAGTTACACTCTGGAGGTCTTCCTTTGTTCTTATGTATTATTGCTCATTTTAATTAAATATAGCAATCCACGTTCACTGTCAAATATCTAAACAATAAAGAAGGCAATAGAGTATAAATAAATAAATAAACATATTCAGAGTGACATTTCTGGAGGTTTTTTACAGCCAAGTTTCAATGATAATAAAATTACCCAGTGGACTTTATAACCTCATAATAAATTGAACCTAAGACAATGTAATCACCCCTTTTCGACATACGTGGCTGAAATATCTATTTTACTCCCTGGAAGCCAAATACACAATTGAAGATAGAGACTTGTCACTATGAACTTCTGATTCGGCCAATGGGTCATCCAATGGTTGACTGAACATATGTTTCTTTCATCTATTTAGCCTTATAGAAACTATGAAATACTATTTAATAAATATTTATAGTTATTATATGAGCCAGGGATTATTCTAGAAAGAGAACAAAACAGAATTGAACAAACAGGCAAAAGTACTTACCATCATGATGCTTTCATTCTGGTGGAGTTTTTCGTTAGTTTGTTTTTCGTTTTTGTTTTTGTTTAAGTAAAAACCCAAGTAGTCCCTCTCTCCTGAACTCCTGACTCATGTTTAACTACCTGCTTGACATCTCCAATTGACTGCATTTAGGCAACTCTAAATTAACATCTCCAGAACAAGCTCTTGATCTTTCCTCTCCCCACCTACCCAGTCTGTTCCATTGGAAATCTCCCCCCATTTTAAATAAAAGCAATTCCAACCATTCAGTTGCTCAGAACAAAATCATTGGGTCATCATTGTCATATCTTCTTCACAATTCTAGAATCCCACCGTACCTCACCCTCCAGTGCTACCATGTTGGTCCAAATCACTATCACATCACACCTGAAAATAGCCTCCTAACTGACCTAACTGCTTCTTCCCTGCCTCAACTATTTTCCACACAGAAGCCAGAGAGCTCCTGGTGCACCAACAGCAAGATGGCAGAATAGGAAGCCCGAGACTCTCTGTCCTCCCATGGAGACACCAATTTAACAACAATATATGGACCAATTCCCTTCGTGAGAAATCCAGAAACCATTTAAGAGGCCCTTGCACCCAAGGTAAGTGTAAAATCAGCCACATTAGAGCCAGTCGGAAAATTACTGGCACCCTCTCTTCATAGTCCCTCCCTCTGGACTTTGCCACACAATTGGGAGGGAACTCCCAGCTTCCAGATTCTCTCCGGGGAGGAAAAAAGATTAGACCATAGTCCAATATTCTGACTTCTCAGGGGAGCTGCCTGATGGACTGGCTTCTGTGTCTCCTGTCTCAGCATGCTGATGGGGTATGGCATCCTCTAGATGCCTGGCGGCCACTGAGAACAAAAAAGAGCAAGGCAGTGTGCTGCTGCTCCAGAGGACCTGTGCTGCCACTGACAGAGGCTGATACAGCTTGGCAGCCTCTCCTTCAGGGGGGAAGGAGTGGAGCACGCATCCGACATTGCAGCTTTTCTGGGGGCCTTCCTGAGGGACTGGTTTCTGACGCGCCTGTGTCACCTGTCTCAAGTACTGATGAGAACTGGCGTGCTCCCGATGCCCGGGGCCCTCTGAGAACAAAAAATCCTGTGTGGCTTGCTGCTCCATAGGACCCGTGTTACAGCAGAGGCCAAGAGATACTTTCAACCAAGTATCTTATAGCGGGGAAAAAAGACCTTTCAGAAATGAGGGGGGGAAATAACATTTACAGACAAAAACTGAGGGAAGATTTTGCCAGCAGATCTAGCTTACAAAAAATATTAAAGGAATTTCTTCAAGGTTGAAAGCAGGTGACACCAGACAGAAATTTGAATCACACAAAATATCAGAGAGCACTGGTGAAGGTCATTGTATAATTGTAAAAGACATCATAAATGCATATTTCCTCTTCTTCTGTTAAGTGATGATTTAATTGTATAAAATAATATGTATATAAGTGTATTATTGGTCCTATAACATATATAAGTGTAATATATTTGACAACAACAGCACAAAGGAGGCAGTAGGTGCAAAGCTGTATTGGAGTAAGGAATTGAGACCAGGTGAGACCTCAGATCCGTAGGAAAAAATGAGAAAACCAGAAATGGTAAATAAGGTTAATAATATGACCTATAAATGTAAGTATACTTTTTCTCTTTTCTTCTCTAAGCTTTTTTATATTACATAAAATTTTATAAAGTAATAATTAAAAGAATATATTCTTAGGTTTGTAACATGTATAGATCTATTAATAACTATCATAATAGCACAAAAAGTGGGGAATAGAATAGACCTTTATAATTCTATAGAGATTAGAGTTATACAGTTTTAACACTTTTCACTAGAATTAAGTTAGCATAAATTTGAAGTAGATTATAAGTTAAAATGAATGTAGTAAACCCAAGCAATCACTAGGAAAATAGTAAACATGTGAAAAAGAATCATTTAAGGAATTAACATGTTACACTAGAAAACGTTCACTTAATGCAAAAATACCCTTTATGTATTCAGAGATAAGAAAAGATATACTGTCCATACCAACTAAAATAAAAGTTTTCTGTAAAAAGGGAATATTCAGAGAATAATAAATAAATATTAGAAATTAAATATATGAGAGCATAAAATTTTAAAAAATCAATACATAATGTGGGATATAAAATTGAGGAAATTTCCCAGAAATTAAAACAAAAAGAGAAGAAATATAAGATAGGAAAGGATTTTTTTAAGAAAAAAACCTAGAAGATCATTTTAGCACGTCTAACATCTGAATAACGAGAGTTCCAAAGAGAAATAATAAAGAAAAGATAGAGGGAATTTTTTAAGTAAATAAATTCATAAAACTAAAGAGTATGATTTTCCAGATTAAAAGGGCCCAGCACAAGGAGGAATGAAAAGAAGCTCATGATATCATGAAATTTTTAACACCAGGGATGAAGAGAAAAATGAAAAGCTTCCCGAGCTACTTCTGGCTATGATGGTAAAACGTCTGAGAGTAGCTCTCTCACCGTAACAGTCATAAAAGTGGACAAATTGTATGAGGCTACTGCTTTCAGGCTTTTGACAACACAAACTGCAATCTCTGAGGGAGGCAAAATTCCTGAGGTGAGCCCATGATTACTATAGCTCTGTGCCTGTGGATACATTGCAGACCACAGTGCAGCATGCTGGAGGCCAAGACAGTCACCCTGAGCTGATGAGGCGAGATCCACCAGGCATAGCAGCTGAAGTGGTCAGAACCCAGGGGTAGTAGACAACAGAGAGGAGAAGCCTGAGCAGAGAAGTGGCTCTAGAAGTCTGTTAGGGGTCCCCCGTGAGTTAGTTGCTGAGGTTTGGGTTTAACATATGCAGAATGAGGCTATCCATAATTTACCAAAGAGCAGCTCCAATGGGGTTAAAACCAGAACAGAGATACTAAAGGTTCAATAGTGCTAGGGGACATTAGAGCGTCAGTCCAGCCAGGCCAGAAAGACCACATCATCACTTCCATAACAGTCTAAATTGGCTAATATTAAAAAGAAGTCAATACCAAGTACCATTGAGGATATGGAATATCTAGATCTCACATACATTGCAGGTAAGAATGTCAAATCACTCAACATCTTTGGTAAGCATTCTTATAGAATTAAATATACACTTACAAAATGACTTAGCCAGCCCACCTCTAGGTATTTACACAAGAAGAATAAAAATTCTTGTGTACATCAAGACTTGTACACAAATGTTTATAGCACACTTTTGTCATAATAACCAAAAACTGGAAATAACTTAAATTTCCATCAATAGGTGAATGGATAAATAAAATGTGGTATATCCATATATTAGAACCCTACTCAGTAACAAAACAAAACAAAACAAAACAAAAACAGAACTATGGATACACACAATGTGCATGAATCACAAAAACATTACATTGAATAAAACAAGCCAGACATAAAGAGAACATACTGTATAGCTTTATTTATGTAAAACTCTAGGAAAATGAAATCTACTCTGTAGAAACAGAATGTATTAATAGATTAGTAGTTGCCTGAGGACAGGGGAATGAATGAAGACTAACTGGGAAGAAGCATAAAGGTACATTTTATGGTGTGGGACATAAAAATGTCCTACATCTTGATTGTGATGGTGGTTGCATGGATGCATACATTTGTAAAAAGTAATCTAATTTTACACTTCAAAGTTCATTTAAAATAATACTAGATATGAAGAGAAATGGGAAAATGCAGTCCATGTTCATGAAAAAAAGCAATCAATAGAAACCAAACTCCAAATGACCCAGATGATAGACTTAGCAAAGTCTTTAAAGTAGATGTATTAAATGTTTTCAAAGTTTCAGAGGAAAAATATGTCAGAATATTTGAAGGAAAATGCCTTAAATAGGGGATCTCTGAAGAAGAAAATGGAAATCTATGAAAAGGATCAAATGGATAAACTAAAACTGAATAGTACAATACTGTATTGTAAAATCCACTGGATGTGTTTGACAGCAGTTTGGAGATGGCAGAAGAAAGACTCATCAACTATACTCCAGTAAAAATTTTTTAAAAAAAGAAGAAGAAAGACTCAGTGAATTTAAATAAAGATCAGTAGTAACAATCTAACCTGAAGAACCAAGAAAGAATGAGATTGAAAGAAAATGAATAGAGCTTCAGTCTTGTGCCACAATAAGAAAATTCAATAAACATCTTTTTGGAGTTCCAGAAGGAGAAGAGTGAGAATGAATTGCACAACATTTGAAGAATTAATGCCTGAAATTTTCCCAAATTTGATCAAAGTAGCCAATTTAAAGATTATATATAAAAGCTCAGTGAATCCTGGACAGGATAAATTAACACACAGGTGCACACTTATGCATGCACCCCTAATTTTATCTAGCCAAACTACTAAATACCAAAGACAGAGAAATCTTTAGTCAGTGGGGGGGGGGGGGGAGGCATTAAATACAGAGGAACAAAGATACAAATGAGCTGACTTCCCTTCAGCAACAATTGAGACCATAAGACAATTGAATGTCATCTTCAAAGAGCCAAAAGAAAAGTAGTCAACCCAGAATTCTATATTAGATGATGGTATCCTTCACAAAAGAGTGAAATAAAGTCATTTTTGCATAAACAAAAGCTGAAAGACTCTGTTACCAGCAGACCTGCACTCAAAGAAATGCTAAATGATTTCTTCAGAGAGTGGAAATGATGCCTGCTAGAAGCTCAGATCAACAGTAAGGAACGTAGAACATGAGAAATAGTTAACTAATGGATAAAGACGAAAATTCCTTGAAAGAGAAAAATATTGAGGAAAAAAACTAAATAGCATACAAAAAAAGAAAGAGGCATTAGAATTATGCTTTAAAAATTCTGAAGAGGGATAATTTCCTACATAATATTATATATTTAGCCAAACCAAGAATTGATTATTCTTGGTTTGAATAACCTCAGGTTCAAATATTTTAAATTCTTCTCCTGCATTATTTCTCAGGAACCTGCTGACTGATGTATTCCATTAAAACAAGGGCGTAAAACAAGAAAATAGGAAATGCAATATCCAGAAAACAGGCTCCAACAGAGGAGAGAGGTAAAAGGAATACCAAGACCCATTCTCCAGAATTATGATCCAGTGGATTGGGAGTGAGGCCCACACCGTTTTATTTTTAATAAGCACTAGGTGATTCTGATGCAAAGCCTGACTTAGGAACCACTGATATATATTTTCTTGTTTGATTTTATAATAACCCTGTGGGGCTTCCCTGGTGGCGCAGTGGTTGAGAGTCCGCCTGCCGATGCAGGGGACACGGGTTCGAGCCCCGGTCTGGGAAGATCCCACATGCCGCTGAGCGGCTGGGCCCGTGAGCCATGGCCGCTGAACCTGCGCGTCCGGAACCTGTGCTCCCCAACGGGAGTGGCCACAGCAGTGAGAGGCCCGCGTACCGCAAAATAAATAAATAAATAAATAAATAAATATAATAACCCTGTGAATTAGGCTAGTCGAATATTATTATCCTCATTCTACAAATTGAATCAAGGTCATACAAGTAATAAATAGGAAAACTAGGATTAAAACTCATCTGCATTTTGAGATATTTGAAATATTTTTCTCACTCCTGAAAGACAGTGTTTCTTCAACTATTGTTCACAGACCACCAGCATAAGAATCTGCTAGGACACTTGTTTAAGTTGCAAATTCTGGGCCCCATCGAACTGAGATACCAGCTTAAGAGGTCTGTAAATGGGCCTAGGAATATGAATTAGAGCATCTGCCTTACTCACTCTTAAATCTTAGAAAAGGAATTTGGGGAAAACATTCTATTCTACAAATATCCTAATGTACCTTAAAGTTTCTAAGAGGAGTTATACCCCTAGCATTTTTGTTTCCCGCCTTAGTTCAAGTTTGTATTTTTATTGGCCAGATATTGAAATATGTGCCCTGGGACCATACAGGGTAACTGAAGGGAAAACAACTGAGAAGGGCTTAGAAAGTAAAGATTGCAAGAACATAACGCAAATGAGAAAACGTGCAGCAATATTAACATGTGGGTGTTTTTTTCCTGCTAAAATCAGATGCAGTGCCAAAAAGTCATAGGTGTACGTGACAGGTGACAATGAGAGAATAACAAGTGAAGAGATTTACATCCAATACACTTTCATTCAGTTGAGTGGCTGGGCACCATTTTAATATAGATTTGGAGATACTGGCATATTTAAGAAAGGGAATATCAATAACTCCAAAATATAAACAGGGAAGTAGGGAAAGGATGGATTAACGAGGGTCACAAAATACCGGAAAGCTTCTGCTAACCAGGTTTTGTTCTTTTGTTCCTTTATGAGGTTTGACCATATTCTAACATGACTGGGCTCAAATATATATTCAGCCATCTGGCAATGACATGTAAATAGAAATAGCCATTGACTCATCAATTTCATTGTTAACATAAATGCTGAATGTATATATATATATATATACATATTCAGGCATATCATGTAAAACACTAACACCACAAGCATCTCTCATGCTCAGGCTAAAGGAACTGCAAACTTTAGAATGCTGCACTCTCCTCTATGGCTCCGAAGCTTCCCCACCCCCGTCACCACCACCCCCCCACACCCCACCCCCTGTCTCTGCCAGCAAAGGGGCTTCCTAGTGTGTGGAAACTTTTCCTCCTTCACAGCTCCCTCCCCGAGGTGCAGGTCCCATCCCTATTCTTTTGTCTCTGTTTTTTCTTTTTTCTTTTGCGCTACCCAGGTACATGGGGAGTTTCTTGCCTTTTGGGAAGTCTGAGGTCTTCTGCCAGCATCCAGTAGGTGTTCTGTAGGAGTTGTTCCTCATGTAGATGTATTTCTGATGTATTTGTGTGGAGGAAGGTGATCTCCACGTCTTACTCCTCTGCCATCTTGAAGGTCCCTTCTAACTATATTGTTTTATGGAATGCATAGTATCCTTGGTATAGAGATGCCAGTTTTGTTTCTATCTGACCTCAAAAACTTTGTTCACTGTTGCTAAAATAAACTGAATCAAGAAGAGACAAATTGTTCAGTTCAGGAACTATGGAAATATGGAGGTAGAATACATACATATACCACTTTGCACTGATAAAACACGTAGGAACAACAAACATTATAACTGAGGTATCATCTAGTGGAAGCTCCTCATTTGAAAGTTAGTTGAACTTGAGGCCCAGAGATAGGAAGTGTTTGACCCAAGTTGTTTCATATAAATTCTCTCATTTGATGATCACAGTAACCCTATTAGGTATGCCAAGCTGGTCTCTTTAGTCTTAATTTACAGACAAGGATTTTGAGGTTCAAAAATGAACATGACTTGTGGAAATGGCATTAGTCCTAAAGGAGTGAATTGTGCTATTTCTGACTCTGCCGTCTAGCCTTTCTGCATAACCGTGGCCAAATCCCTTCCCCATTATTGGTTTCAATTTCGTCATCTGTAAACTAGAGAAGTGAAAATGAATGACTTTCTAATCCTCTCGTGTTATGATTCTACAGCTTTGTCACTGTAACGTAGTCAAGGCTTGACTCCAGTTCTGTTTGACCTCAAACCCAGTACAGTTCACTCTGCCCTCTGCGTCTTTGTGCCTAGAGCAGGACAATCCTTATTCTATTGGGGAAATAAGTCAAAATGAGGTTCTGCTGAGACTTGCACCTGAAGGCTGTTAAGTCAAGCTTGGCCCCATATGATTTCAGAATTGGGAACCAACAAACCGTTTTTTGGGTTTTGTTTTTTTTTACCCTTTTTTGTTTTCAGTGAAATCAATCATCTTCAGACATACTGCCCTTGACCCAGATGTGACGAGCAGATGGTACAGAACCCTCTTTGCAATGGATTACAGAAGACAACATTTCCCCTTTCAAAGGAGAGAGGCCATTATTTCAGCTCCTTTTCTGAAGAGAGAAATTTCACCCTTAGCATTTTGTTTGTAGAAAGTAAATCATGTGGTCTGTTGCCCTGCTTGGTCTTATTGGGAAAAAAGCACTGAGACACAGATGGGACCATCAGTGAAGTATGATTTCCACATACGAAGACTTTGTAGACAGCATTAGTACTGAATCAGCAGCACATGGTTGAGGAGAATTGTAGGATCATTGCTGAGCTGTGTGATGAGGACATAATGCCTTTGGAGGCAGGCAGTGTGGATCCAAGTTCTGGGTTGACCTTTTGTAATTTTTGCTTCCTAGCACAATTTTTTATTTTTTGCATTGGTTTTTATTTTTTGAGGGTGGGGAGGGGCGTGCCGCAGGGCTTGTGGGATCTCAGTTCCCCGACCAGGGATTGAACCCTGGTCCCAGCAGTGAGAGCGCAGAGTCCTAACCATTGGACCACCAGGGAAGTCCCTCCTTGCATAATTCTTTACCTCTATGCTTCCCAGTATATAAGCAGAGTCTAGCATAGAATAGGCACCACATACGTGTCAGAGGAATGAAGTAAGTTAGCTTTTCTTTCTGATTCACAATCTTTATCTAAAAATACACGTATAATGATTTACATCTGACAGTGCTGTTGTGAAGATTAAATGAGAAAATCTATGTTAGATCCCTGTATTGGTTTCCCAGGGTTGCTGTAATATATTATCACAAATGTGGTGGCTTAAAATAACAGAAATGTTTTCTCTCATAGTTCAGGAGGCCAAAAGCCTGAAATCAAGGTGTCAGCAGTGTTGGTTCTTTTCTGGAGACTCTGACAGAGAAACCATACAAACAGAAGTTTAATAATATGTATCCCTCCTGTACACATGGGAGAGACTTGGGAAAACTGAGTAACTCCCTGAAATGGCCCAAGTCACCACCTTAAAAACCATCTTGAGCTAAAGACAAATGAAGGGCTTCCCTAGTGGTGCAGTGGTTAAGAATCCACCTGCCAATGCAGGGGATACGGGTTCCAGCCCTGGTCCAGGAAGATCCCACATGCCACAGAGCAACTAAGCCCGTGCGCCACAACTACTGAGCCTGCGCTCTAGGGCCCATGTGCTGCAACTACTGAGCCCAGGCGCCGCAACTACTGAAGCCCACACACCTAGAGCCCATGCTCCGCAATAAGAGAAGCCACCGCAATGAGAAGCCCATACACCACAACGAAGAGTAGCCCCTACTCGCTGCAACTAGAGAAAGCCCACGTGCAGCAACAAAGACCCAATGCAGCCAAAAATAAATAAATAAAATAAATTTTAAAAATAAATAAATGAAGACAAATGAAGATGTTGGGGTGGGTGGAGCCAGGTTTTCAGACAAAGCACAGTAAACAAGTGTATTGTTGTTATGCAGATTTAAGTCCATGCCTTCTCCATGGATAAGAGTTCGAGATTTAGTAGTTCCTCCTCTTCCTGGTACAGAGAGGAAAACACTCCTACAAATGGAGATTTCCCTTATAAACATAAATTGCTCTTATAAAAAGGTAACTAACATCTACTTGGCTTTCAGAGTTTCACTCATGTCTGTTTTTTGTTTGTTTTTTTATTTAAAGCAAACAGCCTAAAATAATCCTTATGCCAAAGAGACATATTTTGCAGTGACAAATGGTGCTCCACCTCATTTTTTTAAATACCCTTGCATCTGCTTTTCCCTAGCTCCTTCATTGTTTTAACTTTGGGCAATTCTTATTAGTGTTTTACATCAATTAGAATTTGATTCAATTGTCTAACACAAAAATTAAATCAGTACTGACAAGCAATAGAGAAGTTTATTTTCCTCTCATCTAAAGTAATTCTAGGACTGGACATCCAGGGCTGGTAGTGTGATTATAAAGTCACCAGGAATTGAAATTCCTTCTCTTTTTCTGTTCCACCCTCCTAATGTGGTCTACTATGGCTACTGAAGCTCTAGCCATTGCATCTGTGTTATATGCATTCGTAAGAAGGAGGGAGGTTAGGCAATGGAGTCAGTTACCTTTAAGGAGCCTTCCTGAATGTCCCACACAACATTTTCACTTATATTACATTGGCCAAAATTTAGTTCTCTCACTTGTTTTTTCTGCCAAGGAGATTCAGAAATGCAGTCATTTAGTCAAGCATATTGACGCAAGAGACAAGTTTGGGGTTCTATTACTAAAGAAGGAAAAAACAAGCCTATTGGGTCAGTAACTAGTAGTCTTTACTACATTATTAATAAAGGAACTTGAAAAAGGTGAGAAGAGAAATCAAGGAAAAAATGTCCAAAGAACAGCTGGGAGTAAGGCGCTGGTCATGCGTTCCTCCGAAGTCCTTTTTCCACGTCAGGCTTATTTCAGACCAGTGGGTTTGTAAATAAATGACATTACATTTGGATGCAGATTTTTCTTTTTGAAATTGTCTTCCTCCTTACCTTGGTCTCTCTGTATTAGCAGCTGTGTTAAAATCATTGTTCTTTCCAAGAATGAGAATGATCTTTTTTTTTTTTTTAGTGTTACTCTTCCACTCTGGAATTACTGAACGCATCTTAAATTCCAAAGAGGTCTTGAATTCTTATACCCCTGTCATCTCTTATATTTTAAAACTAAATACAGCTTATTGTTTATATTCAGAAATAGTGTAAAGTTGTATGGAGATTCTAAGAATCCAAAGAACTTTCCTAAAATTCTTCTCCGTTAAGGAAAATAACTATTGTATAGATTCATTAAAAGTAAAGCCTGGGGCTTCCCTGGTGGCGCAGTGGTTGAGAGTGCGCCTTCCGATGCAGGGGACACGGGTTCGTGCCCCGGTCCGGGAAGATCCCACATGCCGCGGAGCGGCTGGGCCCGTGAGTCATGGCCGCTGAGCATGCGCGTCCGGAGCCTGTGCTCCGCGGCGGGAGAGGCCACAGCAGTGAGAGGCCCGTGTACCGCAAAAAAAAAAAAAAAGTAAAGCCTATGCATAAAAGCAAAACTGAGCAAACTAGAGTAGTGTGCCCCTCAAATAGCATAATTTTCAAAGAACTCTGTTAAATCTTTTGCATCCTTTGAGCTCCTTAGCATGAGGGCCCATTCCAAAGGCTGTGCCAGCTCTTTTAGCAAGGAAGCAGAATTTTCACAGCTTGCTTTGTCCAGCTGTGAATTCCTCCTTCAAAATACCAATGTTTTTGATTCCATTTTTCCCTTATACAACCCATTCACTTTGCTTTTACCAAATTTGAGTTGGGTGGCATACCACAGCTTCTCAGATCTAGAGTATTCACTGTGCAGAGGCTGGACTGGGAATGGATTCTGAACAGCTAATATTTATTCATCCACTGAGCTAGTCATGCATATGGTACCACATTTACTATTCTCTGCTCATTGTCGCAGGTGATGGCTCCTGGGATCTAATTAGTGCAGTGATTTCTTCTGTAAGAGGTGTTAATCCCATGCATTGTATCTGGCATAGGTAGCACTTCACTGGGTTATCTAAATTCAAACGTTTCTATTTCCTATTTAGATACAGCTGGAGGTCAAGATTTAATTGTATGGAGGGCAGGTAAAAACATAACTCCTCATTACTTGCTTTGCGTCATGGTCTCTCTTTTACCCCAAAGCCACTAACGCTACTTCTAGCTCTCAGGCTGGCACGCGGTCTTTAGTGGCTCATGTCAAGATGGAAGAGATCAGAGTGATTTGCTCATCTGTGCAGAGATATCCTCAGAGCCTCTGTCGACACTGTCACTGACACCTCCAAAGCACAGAGGAGGGTGACTGACAGCATCCATGGTATTACTGCGTAGGTAGCATAATTTGAGATTGAAATATTTAAAAGGGCTCATTACTTGGAGGACCAAATTGGAGAAACGTTTCCTGCAATTGCTTATTGCCCATTCATTCATTCATTTATTCATTCAACAAATATTTATTGAATGCCTATTATAAGCCAAGTGTTGTTCTAGGTGCTGGGGACACAGATGAGAGAAGCTAGTAAGACAGTAAGGTCCCAGCATTCCTAGAACTCATATTTCTGTGCAGGAGACACAATAAACTAGGCAAAAAGAATTTCAAATGGCTATAGATGCTATAAAGACAACAAAACAGATGAGAAATACACAAATGGAAAAAGTGTGACTTCTGACATTGTTTAAATTTACTCCACAGGGCCTTTTAGCACCTTGAAGAGGTGTTCTGGGGTAATTCACTTGGAAAATGAGAAAGCAGATATAAACACAATCAATCACATTCCCAGTCTAAGTGTATGTTCACAGTCCCTGTGGAAAACCAGCAGCCATCAGTTCAACAATGAGGTGGAAACCAGTCGTGTCAGGGTAGACACAGTCTGTTCACTTGTGCTTTGTTGCTGGACACAGAGTCACAGAAATGCTTTTGCCAAGCAAGCAGGTCTGATCCTACACTACTGACACAGATTGCTGCTGTCAGTGATCACCACATACAGGTTTCTAGGCCAGATTTACTGGGGATGAGTCTCCCTACAGGGAGGGGAAATAAGCCAGTTTAGGTGAGGAGAGCGATCTGAGGCGGTGACAGTGTGGGTAACTCTCTTGCTGCTGCGGTCATGCATATAATTTGCCCCCTGCCCTGATTTATTCTCTCAGTTTCTGGCAACGTCCCCTGTGATGACTCTTTTCTGTGTTTGCAAACGATTTATTGCACTTGATTTCTGTTTGCTTTCCTGACTTTCTACCCCCCCACTGTCCTGACTCGTATTCTATTTGAAGTCTGATTTCCGAGTTCCAGCTTTTCTCCTCGTCCCCTTGCGCTCTTGATACACACTGCACAGCCCATACACTGGCCCGATCACTATGACATATGTACACACCTATCTGCGAATGACCTTATGGGCTGTGATTAATTGTATTTTAAAGTCTTCACAGAAAAGTGATTTTTAAAAATCTGCTTAGTTCTGAAAAGATCCTATTTTTGTTTGCTTTTCTTAGATCAAATCAGGAAAAAAAAATCTACCATTTGAGTTACATTGATCATTCTTTCTCAGTTTCCACCTTAATTTTTGGTGGTCTGTATAAAATATGAAACTGTTAATTTTCCTTCTCCACTAGTTAGAGATGTAGAATAATACTCAGGTCTCAACTCAAGCATCAATACCGAGTTCTCAAGCCGGGGACAGTTTTGCCCCCTAGGGCATATTTGGCAATGTCCAGGGACATTTTTGGTTGTCACAACCTGGGGAAAGTTGCTACTGGCATCTAGTGGGTAAATGCTGGGTAGACACCACAGGTTCTGCTAAACATCCAACAGGGCAAGCCCCACAACAAGGAATTCTTGGGGAGAAAGAAATTTTCCTCTACCCTTCTAGGTTCTTCTGGCTGGTCTAGGAATTAACTTGACATGAGACAGATTAACAGGAGAAAATCGAAGTTTAATAACATGTGTACATGGGAGAGACCCAGGAGAACTGAGTAACTCTACAAAATGGCCAAAGCCCTCACCTTAAATACCATCTTCAGCTACAGACAAGAGAGGATGTTGGGGGTAGTGATTTCGGACTTCAAAGAGGAGGAAAGCAACTCACATGGAGATGGAAAAGCATGTGTTTGGTAAATAAACGTTTGCTGGGCCAGGCAGAGACAATGGGACGCAGAGAGGGATTTTAACAAGCAGACTTCGCTAGGCTCCTCCCCGTCTACACACCTAGTTTATACTATAGTTATCTATGGTGCTGGCTCCCTTCCAGGATCAGGGCCTTTATCTACATTCTTTAGGCAGTTAGGGGGAAGGTCGAAGGTTCTTCCTGAGTTTTTCAGGCCTTGATTGTTTTCAGCTCAAATAATCTACATGCCAAAGAGACATTCTGGGGTGGCAAATTTTGCTTCCCTGAGGAATCATCTGTCCTCACACATTAATAATGCCAACGCTGAGAAGCCCTGATATAGACTACAACAGGTTGATATAGGACTTTATTCTTCTGCAGGTTCTACATAAAGCTTGCTCTCACCTTAGAAACATATACTTTATGGGTATCTTGAGTAATGCAACGTGGAAAAGTGTGTTTTTAATGAAGGCTTATGCATGAGGAGAAAAATTTAAGAAAATTTGAAATATATGTAATATATTGATGGGAATTCTCTGGAGGTCCAGTGTTTAAGACTCCGTGCTTCCACTACAAGGGGCACGGGTTCAATCCCTGGTCGGGGAACTAAGATCCCACAAGCCATGTGGCGCAGCCAAAAAATAAATAAATAAATAAATCCAATTACATCACAACTGAAATATACGTAATATATTGAAATGTATATAAAAGTCATCGTTGTGTCATTACTACATCAATAAATTTACAGTGTATATTTCACTTAAATTTTGTAAATTAAGATGTTACTTTTAACTGAGGCAGGAGATAGATGGGCCCCAGGCTGAACAGTTTCTCTCCTGTGGACAGAAACTCCATAATAGCAGAAACTCCATAAAAGCAGGATGATGGAGGAGGCTGGGCCCTGCCCAGATAAGAGATAAAAGACCACATATTCCTCATTCTGGAAGTCAAGGAGACCTCCCCGACTACACATATGCAGAAAGGCTCCTTGGAGGTCAAAAAGGGAGGGGGCGCCACCCCATACTAGTCCATCTTGGCTAAGAGATGCGCACGCACACAGGGGAGGACCCTGAGTTATACCAAATACGGAGTCAGAACCAGGCAAAGCAAGATGATTGGTCAAAGGGAACCCAGAACACATGCCCCATAAAAGTGATTCAAACTACCACAAGGGTGCGACTCTGAGCCCTCCTGTGTGTCTATCCACACACCCTGTACTCTTTTTCCTCCTAATGAACACTTTACTTGCTTCACTGCTTTCCATCTCTATGTGGAAATTCATTTCTACACAGCTGACGGGCCAGGGCCTTGTGGTCTAGTGGCTAGAATTCAGCACTCTCACTGCCGCTGCCTGACCTCAGTCTCTGGCTGGGAACGGAAACCCTGCTTCAAGCTGCTGCAGGCCAAGGCCCCCTGAGATCATATTCACTTGAAATATGTAGTTTTACTCACATTGTTACTGAATCAGGTCCAACTGCTCGCTGCTCAAAAATCAATACCAAGAAGCATTTCTTGGTAGAAAGGAAAGTTGCTTTTAATCAGAATGCCAGCAATCTGGGGAAATGGTAGACTCAGTGTCCCCCGAAAATCACGTCTGAAGATTCTGCACAGCCACCAAGGTTTTTAAATGGGAAAAGGGAAGTAATCTCAGTTAATCATTGAGATAGGGAGTCAGAGTCATCGCCACCCCCTACTGTGTGCAGGCTTGTGGACTCATGATTTTTCTTTAGGTGCTATCTCGTTCACACAATTTGTTCGAGAGATTACTGAAGGGAAGCTAGGGAAGCGATCTAGTGATCTGTTAATTGCTTAATTCTTCATTTCTACTTCTTTGATCTATGGAAAGAACCAACAAGTTAGGCAAGGTATTGTGTGATCAAAACATTGGAAAGGTGTGCCTAGGGCTGGAGATGAGTAGAGCGTGCTCTATATAGAGTTTTAGCTGCTGCATCAAAGAAATTGAACTTTTTGAGCTGTGTTTGTTTATGTTGTTTAGTTTATCAGCTTGTAAGACAATCAGTGTTCCTCAATCATTTGGACAGCATTTTCATTTGATTTTTCACTAGTGAGAGAGAATTGAGGAATCATTTGTTGAAGGGTGCTTGATACAGTTGAAAAAATATTTTGAAAATAAAAGTTTTAAGTATTCTCAGAATTATGTATTATGTAAAGACAAAATAGTGGCCTTTACCTTTCTAATAACACCTTAAAATTTGTTAAATTCTATAAATAAAAATTACTGGGGACTTCCCTGGCTGTGCAGTGGTTAAGAATCCTCCTGCCAATGCAGGGGACATGGGCTCGGTCCCTGGTCCAGGAAGATCCCACATGCCGTGGAGCAACTAAGCCCATGTGCCACAACTACTGAGCCTGCGCTCTAGAGCCCACAAGCCACAACTACTGAGCCCGCGTGCCACAAGTACTGAAGCCCACGCACCTAGAGCCCGTGCTCCGCAACAAGAGAAGCCACCGCAATGAGAAGCCCGCTCACCGCAAGGAAGAGTAGTCCCCGCTCGCCGCAACTAGAGAAAGCCCGAGCACAGCAACGAAGACCCAACGCGGTCAAAAATAAATAAATAAATAAATTTATAAAAACAAATAAAAAATTACTGTTGGGGAGCATATGGGTTTTAGTACTGATTCTTGCTTTCTGAATGAAAAACAATGAAATCAAATATTCTGAATGACCACTCCACTTTTATTTATTTCAAAACTCAGGTTAGTATTTGGTAAACCAAAGGCAAAGTGAATATTTCCAATAGCAAAATACTTACCTGAACAAGTTGGGCCTTAAGAAATGAGATAATTTAACAATTTATAGTCATGAACATACATGGAAAGTATATGGAGAGAAAAATAATTATATTCCAAGTCGTCGTTCCAATGATTTTTAAGACTCAAGACAATAAATCTCACCTCCAAATCTTTCATGAAACTATTTAGAACTTGCTTATATAAATTTCATTTTATGAGATTTCTTCTTCCCTGAAGTATTTTAGCTAGGTAGACAAGTAACAAAATCAATGAAACCCTTATCAATGAAGAAGGTGTGGACTTAACCCTGCGTCATAACCTTACCCTTGTTTATTGTGCTTTGCCTAAAAACTTGGCTCTCCTCCCTCCAACATCTTTTGTCTTTAGCTGGAAATGGTATTTAAGGTGGTGGCTTGGGCCATTTTGGGGAGTTACTCAGATTTCCTGGGTCTCTCCCATGTATACAGAGGTATACATGTTATTAAAATTCTGTTGTTTTCCTCCTGTTAATCTGTCTTTTATTACAGGACATCTCAGCCAAAACCCCAGGAGGCTAGAAGGAGAATTATTTTTCACCTCCCACAGAGTAAAGGGTCAAACTACATAATAAATGTATAAGAACCAAATTTTTAAGAATCTAAACCTTCATACAAAATGAAAAGGGCATGGGAGGGAGAATTACTTTAACCATATAACCTTACTATGAATGAATTTATTTTTATCAGGTGCATATATTACTTTTTAAAAAGATAGTGCCTTTTTCAAAAAGGATCTTAACCTTCAGTGTTTTCTTTCGAGGGAATCTCCATAAGGATATATTCTTTCTTTTCTTTGTTTTGATTTTCTCTCTCTGTGGTGTTTCATCCAGGCTTTGAAATTAACCAGAGAATTTCCATTGTTGAGTGAGCAGCTGTCAGAGGAAGACAATTTGGTTCAGTGGTGATTGTTTATTCTTTCTGACCAGAAACTCTGTGTGCCATGTTTCTTCAGCATCCTATCAAGTTTTTCATTAACTCTGGCTGTGAATTTGACAACTTTCTGGGCTTCATTTTGTTGTCACTCAGAAAAACATATTTACTTAGTCGTGAGACTGCCACTGGCTTTCACTTCCTAACTTGTTTCTTATAATGACTTGAAAGAACTTGCAACAGGACCTATACCTTCCATGCTTGCTGGACAGATACCCTGCCTACGTTTGAGTCCACCTGGCGCCTGCTATAAAGTTTTCCAAGTTTTGCAGATGGAAACTAGACTAAAGGGGACATACCTGATCTTAGCCAAAAGCTAGGGCACCATTGGAGACAAAGGAAGCAGAGACAATTTCATCCTCATACCTGAAATTTAGAATTCAAAGAAATTTAGAATTCATTCTCCTGTTTAAGATATTCTATACCATAATAAATTTTACCCATTAAAAAATATTCACCTTCTAATGTGTGCCAGGCACTATGTCTCAGACAGAGAGACTACGAGTGGAATTCCACTTACCCATAACATGAAGGAGCTCACAATTTAGCCTATACCAGAATCACCTGGGAAGCTTGTGA
The DNA here is from genome assembly GCF_964374135.1 of Grampus griseus. Taxonomy (NCBI): domain Eukaryota; kingdom Metazoa; phylum Chordata; class Mammalia; order Artiodactyla; family Delphinidae; genus Grampus; species Grampus griseus. The sequence continues at coordinate 122,567,791 of NC_138999.1, read as the reverse complement.
ATTCTAAGTCTCCAAATGCAGTAGGTCTGAGTTGTGGATTCAGGGATCTGCATGATTTATAAGCATCTCAGATGATTCTGATATAGGTGACCTTTGGATGACACATTAAGGAACCCTGCCTAGTAGTAGACACAGTCAGATAAAGCAAGAAGAAAAGCTTGTAGTTGGGAATGATTATAATATTAGTGAACAGTGAAGAGGTACCTTGACTGGAGAACTGGGTCACTGTCATGGAATAGTGGGATGAGAGTACACAGGCAAGGTCAGGCCAGAACCTAGAATACCAGCCTAAAAGGCTGAATTAATTCTAGATATCACAGAGTTTGAGCTACATCCAAAAGGTCATTGAAGAACCACTGCATGTTTTGAGTAGAAAGACATTTTAGTGAGATTTATGTTTTAGGCAAGTTATTATTTTTTTTAATTTATTTATTTTTATGTATTATTTATTTTTGGCTGCGTTGGGTCTTTGTTGCTGTGCACGGGCTTTCTCTAGTCGTGGCGAGCGGGGGCTACTCTTCCTTGCGGTGCGCGGGCTTCTCATCACGGTGGCTTCTCTTGTTGCCGAGCACGGGCACTAGGCACATGGGCTTCAGTAGTAGTGGCACGCGGGCTCAGTAGTTGTGGCTCGCGGGCTCTAGAGCACAGGCTCAGTAGTTGTGACGCACGGGCTTAGTTGCTAGGAGGCATGCGGGATCTTCCCGGACCAGGGCTCGAACCCGTGTCCCCTGAATTGGCAGGTGGATTCTTAACCACTGCGCCACCAGGGAAGCCCTAGGCAAGTTATTCTGACAGCAAAGTCTAAGATGAATTGGAGCAAAAGGAACTTGAGAGTTTCTAAAGCTAGGAAGCATCTGTTGTAATTGTCTACATGTGAGGTGACAAGGATTCAGGCCAGGTGGAGCTGTGAACAGATATAAAAGGCATGCATTGGAAGGATTATCAAGGGACCAAAGGCTTGGCAGCGGATAAGGGCAAAAAAAGATTCAGAAAGGGCTCTAAGGTTTGGTACTAGGACTTATGAGAGATTGAAGATGACAGTGATTGATATAGGAAGGTGCTGAAAGACAACAGATGTCCAGGGAAGATGAAGAATAGACATTTGGACAAACTTGATCTGAGTTGAGAGGAGGAAAATTCAAGTAGAAGTCTCCTGCTGGCAAATAGAGATACTGACTACAGACTAAGAAAAATGTAGACCTCCAGGTCCTAATAATGGTGACCTGAATGCAAACTGTATTTTCCCTGTTGGGTTTAGTAAGAACAAATTATTGTTAACACATCGTGAACGATCTTAATCTATATACTTATCTTTAAATTGTATTATTTATATTTATAGCAGAGCAGATACTGTGTAATTTTCTTAGTTTCCTCTAAAATTGTGTGTTAAAATGTCAGTGTTGGTGTTCGTTTAAGGACCAGGGTGATGCTTTTAGAGGAGGCATTTGGGCTGACATCGCGTGGATTTTATTTTGGTGCAGAAGGTAGTTCAGGTACTCTCCCAAATGGCTGACCGAATAAAAACCTCCGCCACATCAAGGATTTGCAAGTGTTCTGAATTTCCAAGGGCAGGAGTGGACTCTGAGGAAATAGCTAATAGTGAAAAATGAAGAGGTTGAAGTTGGTTGATTTATGAATAGCTAACATTGTTCACATTGCATTTTGGAACTTTATAGGAGGAAAAAACCAACTCTGGTTCATTGTAACAAAGGAATCAAGAGGTTGCAGCAGAGGAAACAAACATATACTGCTTTAACTAACATACAGATATGTAAACCAAAGTGTTTATCTATCTCTGCCATACTCATAAGATATATTAAATCAAAATTTTTGAATCTTTTAGGAGGTCTGTGAAACCTGTTTTCAGATGATCATTATATCTGAAAAGAAGCTATGTACTAATTGCTTTTAAGCCTCCAGGGACCAGTAAGCATGATATGGACCATATATCATTTAAAGATATCATAGGCAATATAGTAGCCATTATTTATTGACTAAAGAGATATAGAGAAATGTTTCCAACCACATTGCATTGGATATTTAGGCCACGAATAACGGACATCGCTTCCTTTGCCAAACAGATATAATTTGGGATTTTCCTCTGTTTTTGAAAAACAAAAACAAACAAAAAAATAAATAACTTAAAAATTTAAGGGCTAAAAATCAAAGCCTCATCTTATAAATTATGAGAATTTTGTCAATGCCTAATGATTTTAATGATTATCTATGTAGGTTAGGAAAGGGCAGTGTTGACAGGTGAATTTTCAACTTCGAATAGCAGAAGGTGAACGGAATTTGTCTTGGTTATTGGTAAGCTGTGATCGCTTTCTACCATACTGAGAAGGTGTCTAAGGTGACACTGGAAAATCCTCTAAAGGCTCTGCTGCTCCTGACTAGAGACTTTGTAATGTTTTCTGGATGATAGTTGGGTAAACTTTTAATAGTCTTGGTAGATTTCACTACAGTATTTGGAAAAATTATTTAGTTGTGTACTGGCAGAAATGAAATATTCAGATGTAATGAGCTTAATTATTACAAAGGTTTCTTTAAAGATGATGCAGTTATGGCTAGTGTTGCGTTTCCTCTTTGACACGTGGATAGTGAGGATATTTCAACTATTTGGATTGTCTTGGGTATAAGAGAGTGTGTTTAAAGTATATGGAAAGTGATTAGCTTCCTTTGTAGCCCATATGTAAAGTATTCATTGCTTTAAAAGCACCCAAAATGAGGCCTCCTGCCTCTGCCAAGGTGGATTTAGTCACTTCACGGAGCTCATTTGGTCTGACTACAGATTTTTGTCTGTGAAGGGAGTTTTCCCACTGGTATTGACTCCTCAGCTAGTTGGAGTTCCATTAAACACTTCTGTGATCCCAAGATTATCCAAATTTCTCTTTCTCAAAGGAAACCTGATACAAGATACAGTCAGTAGTGTAGCCCTCCATTCATTCTCCATTCTTCCTCCAAGCAACGTAGCCACACGTAGCTTGGGGATCTAAGGGATATGGAAATAAAACAGATGTGAGTGAAACTACCTATTGGCTACTGCCTTTCTCTGTGTGACAACCAGTGCTATTGTTATGAGGGACCACAGATTGAAAAGGACCTGGGGGCAAAGGAAAGACACAGTTTTTTTCTTCAGGTTGAGTCCACCCAAAACAGAAAGGTGAGGTGCATATCAAACCTCTCTCAGACATCTGAAAAACCAAACTTGGTGTGAATTCTAACACCTCTGTGAGCTTGCATTATCTCTTTCCTATCCAGTATTCACTGAAATATATTGCTGCATGTTATACTCTTTTCTAGAATGTCTCTGCAACTCCATTTGATAGTTATACTGCTATGTTGTTTTCCCCTCTTTTACCAATAACGATGGGTCCTTTTGATGTTTTGTAGTGGGGAAAAATATGTGGCATAAACAGATATCTATTAGAATGTAACCTCCTTAGAGCATGGATTTAGTGTTTTTCCTGCTCACTTAGAGAGCCACGCTGTCTGGCACTTAATACTCTGAATGAAAGAATGAGAGAATTAATTAATTAAAAGTTATATGTTTAAAATATGAATAAAAGGACATCATATAGAAATAAAGTTACTTTACAAAATTAGTCTCTCAAGCTAATCATGCTACTTTGTATAAGTTCTCTATTGTTTACAAATTAGAGGTAGCTCCTCTTATCCTAAAGACTCTCCTTTCAGAAAATTGATCATTATTATCGTGTCAATAGCACCTCGCAGAGATTCAGGTTTGCCGATTTTATTCGCAGTACTATGTAATGGAATCTTCAGCCCATTTAAAATTTTGAGTGTATCAGTATTCTCTTATATTAAGCATCAGGAATTCTCTAGGGGGTCAACTCATTGTGGTCAGGGACAACTATTCCACTGAAAGATATTCTCCTCTGCAAAGATAGCCAACCAGCTTTCCCATTAGTGTGAATCCTGACTTCTCTCACATTATTGAACAGGCACTTACAACTTTTAATGCTTCAGTCTGGATTGGTCATATTTCCTACTTAAAAGTCAAATTACATATGATTGTGAGTTCTTTAGATAAACACTGTGCAGCTAGATAATGAAATTAAAGCTGGAGAAGGTCTCGATTTATTGCAGTGTTTCCCCCACCTCTTGGAACCTTTAACACATGACTCGCTTCTTTTGTTAAGTATTTTACTGACAGTTTTAACAAAATGTCTTTCCTCCTTGTACATTTGAATTAAGAGTAAAGTGACAAGCAGCATGAAGAATGTAATAGAAATTGCTATCATTCCATCATTCCACCATCTGATGAAACCAAATCTACTTCTTGCCTTACACTCTATTACTGACATAAAAATATATGTACTTTGAAAGTTCTAACATGTCTCTATTACCTCTAAAATTTTGTAGCCTATGTAACATAAATAGAACTTCAAATCCCTATTCTTTAAGAATTTAATTCTCAGGAGAGGAGCAATGATTATTAAATATTTAGCATGGAATTGAATATAAACCATATACATGAGTTACGTACAGAATTTTGTAACTTGCTCCATTGGCATATAGCAATAGTCTTTTTAAATTCACTGTTCCTTTTATTCCTCCACAATTTTTCTATATAACCTTTTCTACATAATCAACAATAATCTGTATAATTTAACCGTCGTACTCATTCGGCATATTCTTCGCTCTTATTTCTGTCCTCAGGAAAATGATTTCAGGCAAGGTATGAATGTTGGTATAAAGATATTATTGGCATCTTTTAAAAGTACTTTCCCTGTCGCTAGTGATAATTTTACTATGTACAAACATGGAACAAAACCTGTCATTATTTGTTTTAAAATTCCATATGACTATTATAACACTTTTAAAAACTGTCCCGAGAAAATACTCTCTCCAATCCCCAAGAAAAACATACCCCAAAATGTTATGTGCAGCAATGTTTATCAGGGTCAAAAAATGGATTCAACATAAACGTCTAATCATAGAATCAAGAAAATCGTGTTACATCCACGCTGTAGCCATTAAAATAAAAATTATGACCATTACATAATTACCTGAAAAAAATAAACATATTAGGGTGTAAAAAGCCAAACATAAATTTGTATCTATATTATGATTACAGGTATGTGAAAACAAGGTATGTATGTATGTATAGATGTATGTATGTACCTACACGAGAACTGGAAAATAGCAAGGCATAGTGAACACAGGTAAGCTGTTTGAGGTGTGGAATAGGAAATTTTTACCTTAAAAATGTTTTCACTGTTACTGTTATGAAAGTGTTTAATTTTTTAATGTATTTTGAAGTTTCAATATAACCACATTTCCCCTAACCAACAGCTGATGATAATAGACTGTAATTAATGCAGTATTTTATCCTATTTAGCCTCTGGTGTTGAACTCGGGCAGCATTCACGGGCTGTTAAGTTTCATGACTCAGTAATGACAGAGCAGCTTCTTAAAGCCTTCGTGACCTCCAAATAGCTAAAAGATATGTTTAGATTCTCTGCTATTAAAGAATAAATAATCCAACCCATTCTTTCAGGAGGGGAATTTATTTAGGCAACTAAAACATGTAAAAGAGGATTATCTACATGTTATTCATTGTTCTATATCACATAGATGGAATGGGAGCTAAATACCTTACATGAGTTTGACAAAATATGTATGTGATTAATTAGAATACATATTGCTTCTGTCACAAAATCCTAACTGAATTCAACTTAATCTCGGGTGGCCTCGTCCAGCAGCGGCTTGAAGGAGGATCTCAGTTCCCCGAACAGAGACTGAAGACAGACCGTGGCAGTGAGAGCACTGGAACCCTAACCACTAGACCACGAGGGCCAGTGACAAGTGGCTAGTGACAAGGCCCTGGCTTGTGTGCTTTGTAGAAATGAATTTCAGCAAAGAGATGGAAAGTAGTGAAACAAGTAAAGTGCTTATTAGGAGGAAAAAAAGAGTATGTGTGAATACACACATGGGTGGTCTCAGAGAGAGAGTCAGTCTTCATGGTAGTTTGAATGATTAAATGGGGCATTTCTTCCGGGTTTCCTTTGGCCAATCATCTTGCTATGCCTGGTTCTTTTTTTTTTTTTTTAATGAATTTGTTTTATTTATTCATTTGGCCACACTGCATTGCATGCAGGATCTCAGTTCCCCAACCAGGGATCGAACCCACGCCCCCTGCAGTGGAAGTGTGGAATCTTAACCACTGGACGGCCAGGGAAGTCCCATTGCTTTGCCTGGTTCTGAGTCCATATTTGGTTTATCTCAGTGTCCTCCCATGTGTGTGCGTGCATCCCTTAGCCAAGATGGATTCCAGCGCAGAGGCCTATGGGTAAGTTGACATCACCTATTATGGGGTGGCGCCCCCTCCCTTTTGAACTCCGAGGAGCCTTTCTGTACGTGTGTAGTCAGGAAGGTCTCCTTGACCCCGAGAATGAGGAATATGTGGTCTCTTTATCTTTGAACTGGGCAGGGCTCTGCTCATCTCTGCTCCCGCTATTATCTTTGCCTTGGAGTATCTGTCCACAGGGGACAGACTCCAGCTGCTCAGCCTGGGCCCCATCTATCTCCTGCCTCAAGATCATTCAAGTTTAGTCCAATGGAACTTAATGTTTTCAACCTTCTATCTTCTTACATTGGCATTATTCTAAACCTAGTTCATATACAAATATTATCAATTGTTCCTACACTGCAACTCCATGCACAAGGACAGAGAACTTACGAATTAGTTTATTAGTTTACTTTTTTTCTAACTGCTGTAGGAGAGCAAAATATGCCACCCCAAAATGTGTCTCTTTGACATGAGGATTATTTTAAGCTGATTATTGTTAAGAAACAGAAAACTCAGGAATTTTTTTTCTTTATACCCTCTCCTTAACTGCCTAGAAGAATTTAGATAGGGAGCCTGTACCTGGAAGACAGCATCACCAAAGATAACTTTGTTTTACATAAGAAAGACTTCTCCCTTGGCATGGCAAACATTTGTTTACCAAACATTACTTCTTCCCATCTTCTCCTTGCGAATTGTCTTCCTCCCCTTTGAAGTCTCAAACCCCTACCCCTCCTCCTTAGTTCAGGGTAGCATATAAACCTCAGTTGTCTGACTGCCTATGGGTCTCATATTCTTATGGGGTCCCATTAGAATTCAAAATTAAATTTGATTTTCTCCTACCGATCTTTCTCATGTCAACTTAATTATTAGACCAGCCAGAAGAACCTAGAAGGAAAGAAGAAAAATTTTCCTCCCCAAAACTACATAGAAAATAACATACCACTGTGTATGGTGGGCAGAATAATGACCTTAGAAAGATGTCCACATTCTAATCTAAGGAACCTGTACCTGTGGTACCTTACATGGCACAAGGGACTTTGCAGGTGTGACTAACTTAAGGATCCTGAGATGCGGAGACTATTCTGGTATTTTGCGTATAGGCTGAATGTACACAAAAGTCCTTATAAAACGAAGGCAAGAAGGTCTTAGAAGGAGGTGCAAGGATACAAGCATAGTCAGAGGAGAGAGATTTGAAGCTGCTACATCGTTGGCTTTGAAGACGGAAGAAGGGGTTATGAGAAAAGGAAGGTAGGTGGCTTCGAGAAACTGAATAAGGCAAGGAAATGGATTTCTGCCTAGAGTCTGCAGAAGGAATGCAGCCTGGCTGACAAGCTGATTTTAGCCCAGTGAGACACATTTCAGACTTCTGACCTCGAGAACTGTAAGAGAATACATTTGTGTGTTTTAAGCCCCTCTGTGCGTGCTAATTTATTGCAGCAGCAATTGGAATCTAATACAATGTGTTTCATAATGTGTTCCTGAGAAGCTCATGGAAATTTAAGTTTTGAAGGTTAATTGATAGTTTTTAAGCGTGCTGGGGAAATTCACTATTTCAAGGAAGGTCAAGAATGGATCCAATTTTTTAAAGCAGACTCCTTTCCCATTGTGAAAATCCACCTAATACGTTTTATATACTTACATTGTTCTTTGCCACATTTTTCTAATACAGAAAACATTAAAATACCCCAGATAAAGCAACAGATGTTGCCTAGACAGCATAGAAAACTGTGAGATTCTGGATTTTGAAGCCTAGAATATGGGTTGACTGTTTCAGACCTTCAGGGGTCACTGGGGTATTGCTGGTGGTGGCTGTTGTGAATGTGTTTGTTTCTTGTGTTTCTCCTTCGTGAGGAAATCTTAACCCCTGTGTACAGAAAGCCTTGCCTAGGTTTGCCTCTAGATTCGATGCTTGCCTCTGGCAGTGGAATTCCTAACAACTGAGCGAATCGGAATGAGATGGGGATCTCATATGAATCAGTGCCATTTAGGAACTCACCCACTTACTGAACAAAAGGACCAGACCCCGGGTGGGAACAGAAGTGCTGATTAGGAAGCATAGGTGGCTGTTTCTAGCAGTTAGAATCAAACTCCTTTTTTCAGTGTAGCCTGGGGACATTTTCAACTCTGACCTTCCTCATTACTCTGTAAGGAAACAAAAATGTTTCCATAGCTCTAGGCTTCTACCCCACACTGTAGCAAAGGTCAAAGTTTACTACCACTCTAGCTAATTTCATGAAAATAATTTTTGTTCATTGTGTAGGAAGCAGCCTCAACTTTGTGCCATTGCTGCACTATGAAAGAAAATGCCATGAGAAGACTCTTGGAACATTCAGCAAGTACTTTTTATAGATTCTATTCTACATAAAAAGTGCCAGCATGTAGAGTCAATTAGGAATTAGTACAAGTGGGCAACAAACCAAACAAACTTGAAAAACATTGAAATATATAACTATTTCAGTTGTTCTGTTTTCTCCCACTGCAGTTTATTAATTGGGTTGTTAAACACATGTCTGCAACTCCTCCTGAGCTGGAATTGATCATTTACCTAACACTATTTTCTAGTATCTCAAAGGATACACGGCCTGTCTCATGATTCTTCAGAAATTCATTTCGAGTTAATTGGCAAGTGAGGAATTCTGGACCATTTGATGAATGTGTACTGTGTGCCAGGCCAGGGATCTGCAGTAGGGACCAGGATTGCTGGACACTGACCTCATGCTGATCAGAGTGTGTACGACTTGTTGAGGCAATTTGGGAGCGTGACTTAGAGGTACAGACTGAGGCAGCAGTATAAACAGACAGATTTGTCTGCTTCTCTGGCACATTCAGCCCCTATAATATAGTCCATTTCTGTCTACAAATGAAGATATGTTGACCCGTCGTTTGCTGCTGGTAGAATATACCTTGGACTAACTATTGTTATAATCTCACATTCTTTCTCATTTTTAAGTGAGCATTTTCTTATTGTAATTTTTAAAACAAGTTTATTGCATTATAATTTATATAATAAAATGTACCCATTTCAAGGGTGCAGTTTAATGAGTTTTGACAAACATATATAGTCATATAACCATCACCAGAGTCAAGATATAAAATATTTCTATGACCCAGAATGTTTTATCCTGCCCCTTTGAAATCAGTTTTTCTTCTCCCACAGTGTTCAAGACCTACCTGCATTTTGTCAACATAGATTAGATTTAACTTTTCCAGAATGTCACATAAATGAAATCAGACAGTATGGGCTATTTGTGTGTGGTTTCTTTCTTTTAGCGTAATGGCTGTGAGATTAATCCATGTTGTATGTGAATTGAAAGTTCATTCCTTTTTATTGCTGAGTAGTATTCCACTGTATGGATGGACCACAATTTGTTTATTCATTCACCAGCTGAAGGACATTTGGGATGTTTCCAGATTTGGGCTATTGTGAATAATGTTGCTATGAACATTCATATGCAGGTTTTTGTATAGATGTGTTTTTATTTCTCTTGGGTACATGCCTAGGAGTGGAATTTTGGATCATATGGTAAGTATATGTTTAACTTTGTGAGAAACTGTCAAATTGTTTTCCAAAGTGGATGTACCATTTTTCAGTTCCACCAGTAATTATGAGAATTCCAAGTTGTTCCATATTCTCATCAATACTTCCTGTCATCATTCTTGTTCACTTTAACCATTCTAGTGTGAATATAGTGGTGCCTTTTGTGGTTTTAATTGGCATTCCCTGTTGACTAATGACGTTGAGTATCATTTCATATTCTTACTGGCCATTGATATATATTTTTTGTTAACAGTGCACAGATTTTTGTGGTTTTTAATTGAGTTGTTTACCTTTTTATATTCAGTTGGAGATGTAGTTTATATATTCTGGATAGCTATCTTTATTAGATATATGTGTTGTAAATATTTTTTCCCTGTCTGTAGCTTGTCTTTTCATTTTCTTAATGATGAAGAATGACTGATTTTTCTAGGTATTTGTCTGTTACAAACATGTCTAGGTGAAGTGATCAATGTTGCTTTTCAACCTGCCTATGTGATGAAAGACTCAAAAAGTCTAAGACTCTTAAATTTTAGAGTAATAAATTCTAATTGAGTGACATTTTCAGGAACTCATGAAAACAAACAGGAACACAAAGGTAATATTAATATTTTTGACTTGACATAATGAACAAAATCTTCCTTGTTAAAATTCTCCTTGCAAGAGTATGGGATCAGAGATTTATGCCTAGAGTACTATCCTAATGCAATTATTTATTATAGTGTTTGTTTAGATATTTCATTTAAAATTGAAGAGGTACGTTGAGTTCATGTTTTAAGTGTAGAGTTCTCCTTTAACCCCCTTCATCCAGTACAATTCTGCTAGTATTGTGGAAAGACAAAAACAAAGTTTTAACATTAAAGTAACATTTTTGTCACTCAATGCATCATTTTATGATTTGTCCTTCACATATTTTTTTCTCTTTTCATAGAAATTAATAGCCATGTTATAGTTATTCTTTGAGGGATATGAAAATTAATATTGTAAAGGTTTAAGTTTGGGATAAATGTTTCAAGTAGGACATTGATCTTTTCATTTTTGATAAAGATGATCTATATTCTATTAAAATCCACATGCTCTGGATGGGCAGACATGTTTGCATTTTCTCCATTTTTACTGTACATTTCGTTTTCTGTCAAAAGGGAAAGAGAGGTGAAAAAGGAAGAATGATCAACAAGTATATTTCCCTTATAATTTATTTTCATGGCTGATGTTGAAGAAAAAGTTAAATAAAAATTAAGACTCTTCCTCCTCTAAAAAAAATATTAATGAAGTAGTATTCCAATGTCATAAGATAAAAAAAGAAAAATTTAATATCAACTTGTTTTCTGCATATATTTGTGAGTAAAGATGAAATATTGCTTGGAGAGTTGAAATTCTCAACATTGCTGTATTCATAGTTCTGATCATTAATTTCTGAAGAAGAGCATGCATAATTTGTGATACATTTTGCCTAAAGAAGTTTCCCCAAAACTCCACAGGGAAAACCCAAAATAGAGCCAGATTCATCAAACAGGACTGCTATTTTCCATTCGTACCTTTCCATGTTTTATTTTTCAGTGATTCCTAAAGCAGTTTCTCAAACTCCAAAGCAGGCTTAAAATTCTTTGAACATTGGCACAAATTAATATTAATAGTAATGAGTTCATTTGTGTTTCAGTAGTGGATAACTTAATTTCAGTTATTAAAGTACAATCCTGAGGGTAGGAGAAAAGCATCAAGGGGTCACCAGGAAGCAGGACAAGGAAAGGGTATCCAACATTTAGGCTCACTTATCAAACTTTCTCTTAGGCCACCTTTCTTTCCAAGTGTCTCTGACTGTCTATGTTATGTTCACGCAACTTCCTCGGGAATCTTAGCACCGTGCAAGACCATTTAAGTAGGATGTAATGGAGAGGTCCCTGAACTCTGAGTCAAACCCATCAAAATCTGTATCTTGGCTCTGTGAATGCTACCTTGCTGAGCTTCAGTTTCCTGGTCTGTAAGATGGAGATGGCAAGATGTGCTTCACATAATAGTGAGGACAAAATGAGATAATGTATGTGAGGGTATCCAGCCAATGGCAGGGGGTTATATTACATATAAATTGAACATAAATTTGAATTCAAACATAATGAACTTAATTGAAGTGACAGAATTTTTTTTTTTTTTTTGGCATTGCAGAGATTTGTTTGCTTCAAGTCAGAGTTGGAAGAGACCTCAGAAGTCACGTTGCTTAACCCTTAATTGAAATATGTGTTCTGGCAACGGCCTCCCAGACTGGTGGTAAACTGTGATCTGCTAGGGCATCCCAGTTATGAGAAGCTACTGCCCTCTGAGGCATTCCACTCCATTGTTTAATAGCTCCTCTTAGAAGCAATTCCTACTTCATTCATCATTCAACAGATATTTATTAAGCATCTACTATATGCCAGGCATTATGGATAAAAAGGTAAGACTGACAACCTTTGCTCTTCTGGAGCTCACAGCTTTATGAGGATGACATATAAATGGATAGTTACACAAGTGTGATGAGTATTGTGATGGGCATGAGGGCTGTGCAAATGCAGATAAGGGCATAAGTATGGCCTCGCATGGGGGTTGGATGGTGAGAAAAGGCTCCCTAGAGCAGAGACTTGAAGGATGAGTAAGTTCTCCTTGCAAAGAACAGGGGAATGGGTGCTCTATCCCAGCAACTGAAGCAACAGGAACAAAGGCAAGAGGTGAGAGAGAAGATGGCTTGTGTGGAAAACTGCAGGTATGACTAGAAACCGAATACGAGGGGCATTGTAAGGGCTAAGACTTACAGGTGCCTGGTCACGAAGAGGAAACTTTGGTGTACTAACAAGCTGAGGCTTTATCTTGAGGGCACTGGAGACTCATTAGAGTGTTTTGAGAAGAGGAGTAGAGTGGTCAGGTTTGTGAAGAAAGTATAAATGAGCTCCGCAACTCTTATTGCAAGAAATGGCACAAAATTCAGTTTCAAATAGAATTAAATTAAATCTGGCTTTGAGCACCCCCTCCCCCTTATCAGGATGGCAAGATTCTAATATTGCTCATGTTTTAGGAATTCTCACTTTTTTCTAACTTGCATAGATTCTTCATCTGTTTTTTATTTAAGTTGTTCAGCTACTGTTTCAGGGTGAATTCAGGGTGATTTTTTTACCCTTTTTTTTTATTATGCTCATAATATCAAATTGTGCTTCACTAATTAATACTGAAGAAAGTTTTATAGGCAACGATAGACCTACAGAGTTCAAAATCTATTGAAAAACCAACTCTAAAGTTTCCAGAAAGAGATAATTTCACATGTGGTTGGTTTTAGAGCTCCATGTGTATGAACTGTACCTTATTTAATATCCTTTATAATGTACTGTGGAGTATGCTATACAAGAGGAAATTGAAAGAATGGTGTGCTGGTCTCCTTGTTCTCTCCAAAAGGCTCACGCTCTCTCTCCCAGGTCAAAGGGCTTTGATCTCCTCAATGCCAGTCCCTCTCAGGGGACACAAACTCCAAAAGGAAAGTCTGTGTACGTGAGTGTCTTCCAGGTATTCTGTAACTTTGGGTTTTGAATCTAGTGGACACAGGGAAAAGATTGTCCTTAGCAAAAGAAGCTGTGGAGAAGGAAAACTAATTTTCCCTCTACCATCTAGATTCTTTGCTGAGACCCCCTTGTAATAAAAAGACAGCTTAACAGAAGAAAAACAAACAGAAGTTTAATAATATGGACACCTCCTGTATACATGACCCAGGAAACCTGAAAAGCTCTTTAATGACCCAAGCCACCACCTTAAATATCATCTTCAGCTAAAGACAAAAGAAAGATGTTGGGGGTCAGGGGAGCCAGTTATGCGAGGTGACCAGGAAGAGCACAGTGAACAAGGGAAGGTTGTTGTACAGATTTAGCTGTTTGCCTTCTCCATTGATAAATTTCTAGAGATTAGAATCTTCCTCCTCTTTCTGGTATAGACAGAGAGACCTTACAAATGGAGATTTCCCTGACAGATATAAATGTCCCTTACAAAAGGGTAACTTCTACTTGGTTTTCAGAGCTTCTCCTGTGCCTGTAGTTTCTCAAAATATCCTGCCCAAAGTCATCCTTATACCAAAGAGGCATACTTTGGGGTGTCAAATTCTCCCCTTTAAAGCAAACACCCAAAACACAAAGAGTTTGATTGCCTTCTTGTGTTGGGGGAGGAAAGTATATATTTTCCCCTGATATGGAGCAGAATATTATACCCCAAAGTGTGCTACTTTGGCATGTGGATTGTTTTGAGCTGAAGGCAATTAAGATGCAGCAGACTCAGGGAAAGCTTTACCTCTCCCCTAACTGCCTAAAAGAATTTAGATTAGAGGGCCTGTACCAGAAAGAGACCCATTACCAGAGATAACTTTCTATATCAGAAAGATTTACCTGCACCTCATTGCCAACATTTGTCTACTAAACTTTTGGTCTTCTCAGCTACTTGTGAATTGTATTCCTCCCCTTTGAAACCCCATACCCCATCTCCTTCCCCTTGGTTCCAAATGGAATATAAGTCTTAATTGCCTGACTGCCTTGAGTCTTCATGTTTTTGTGGGTGTCCTGTATACATGTAATTAAATTTATTTTGCTCCTGTTAATCTGTCAATTTGATTATTAGACCAGCCAAAGAACTTGAAAGGGAAGAAGGGGAACGTTTACACCACTACACCCCACTCTTTCAAAAGTACTTCATCAACTGTAACAGAATACAAAGCAAAATCCTAATAAGTTATCTAAGCACAGTTGCTTTGAAGAAAGTTCAGTATCATATTCAAGAGCAGGATTGGGGTAATGTGGTTTGAGACAGACTGGAAACTTTATAAACTAGTCAGGAAATTCACTCAATACAGTGCCTCAGTAAGTATTTGTTACTCTGTGCCAAGCACTGCTCTAGGTACTGACGAGACAGAAGTGAATAAGCGAGATACAGATCCTTGCCCTCGTGGAGCTCACATTATTTCTGAGGATGAAATCAAATAAAACAAATTAGTTAAACACATAGTATGGCAGATTGTGATAAGAGCTATGGGCAAAGTGAAGCAGAGAAGGGAGAGTGACACTCGGGAAAGGTGAATTTTGTATAGGGCAGTCAAGAAAGACCTCGCTGAGAAAGTGACGTGTGAGTGAAGACCTGAAGGTGATATGAGAATAAGCTGTGAAGATATCAAAGTGGAGAGAGCCTTCCAGGCAGAGGGAAGAGTACACACGTAAAAGCTTTGAGGTGATAGGGCGTGGGTCTTCTTCTGGGCTTTTACTTTTATGTTCCATGAGCCAATCTCTCTGTCTCCGTCTCTCTCTCTCTCTGTTTCTCTCTGTCTCCCTCTCTGCCCATACCACATTGCCTTAATAGCTATAGCTTAATAGTAAAGTGTGTACATACCCACCTTATTTTGCTTCTTCAGTAGGTTCTTAAATATTGTTTGACTTTTGTTTTTTCATACAGATTTTAGAATCAGACTGCCAATTTTCTTGAAACGCCTTGTTGGGATTTTAGTTGGTATTTAAGAAAATCTATAGGTCAATTTGGGAAGAAAACCTTTATGATATTGAATCTTTTCCTTGAACATGGTAAATGTCTGTAATTATTTAATTCTTATTAATATATTTCAATGCCATTTTACAATTCTCTCTATACAAGTCTTGGTTATCTTTTGATAGATTTATTCTGAGGAAGTTCTGTTTTGTTGATATTATGGAACACATCCTTTAAAAATATATTTTCTAATTCTGCTTCAAGTATATAGCAATGTAATTGACTATAACATAGTGACTATGAGCTTTGTTACTGGAATTAGCTTACCTAGGTTTGAATCCTGGCTCTACCACTATTATTGTGTAAATTTGTTTGAATTACTACAATCCTCTGTGTTCAGTTTCCTAAAGTTTAAAATAGGAATATCTTGTTGGGTTGTTGTGATTATTAAAGTTAGTTAATGTAAATAGAGTACTTATGGTATCACCTGACTCAGAATAAACACTATATAAATGCATATACTTCTTGTTAATATTATGTATTGATTTTACATAGTGTCGCCATACTAAATTCTCATTATTTCTCATAATTTGAGGTAATTTTTGCTTTTCTCTGTAGATAGTAAACCATATCATTTGCAAATAATGACAGTTTTATTTCTTTCTCTTTAATTCTTATACCTGTGGTTACTGTCTTCCCATGTCTAACTGTACAGGCTGGATCCTGCAGTACAAGTTAGAATAAAAGTGCTGGTAGTGAACCTCTTTGTCTCTTTCTAGATTTTAAAGAAAATGTTTCAGATGTTACATCATTAATAATAATGTTTAGTATAGATTTTTAATAGATAAACTTTTTTCAGATTAGGTCAGTTCTTAAATTTATTTATTTTTGCTGTGTTGGGTCTTCGTTTCTGTGCGAGGGCTTTCTCTAGTTGTGGCAAGCGGGGGCCACTCTTCATCGCGGTGCGCAGGCCTCTCACTATCGCGGCCTCTCTTTTTGCGGAGCACACGCTCCAGACACGCAGGCTCAGTAGTTGTGGCTCACGGGCCTAGTTGCTCCGTGGCATATGGGATCCTCCCAGACCAGGACTCGAACCCGTGTCCCCTGCATTAGCAGGCAGATTCTCAACCACTGCGCCACCAGGGAAGCCCTAGGTCAGTTCTTTTCTATCTGTCTGGATGCTTTGGAAGACCCAGCCCTTCTCTTCATGGAAAATTGGAATCGAATAGGCCAGTTCAACCTCAAGAATTTGTTATTTAGGGAACTCCCTGGAGGTCCAGTGGTTAGGACTCGGTGCTTTCATTGCCGAGAGCCCAGGTTCAACCCCTGGTCAGAGAACTAAGATCCTGCAAGCTGTGCAGCACGGCCAGAAATTAAAAAGAATCTGTTATTCAGTGTTTTCATGAAGTGTGGTGTGAACTGTTTATATAATTTCTGAATTATTAATCTAGCTGTTATAATAGCTAGTTAAACCCTAGAGCTTCAAAATAACAAAACCAGAGTAACACAATTTTTAGACCTGTGCAAGGAGGTTCAGTTAGTGGAGAGAGCGGAAGGTTCTCATTACATCGCAGCTTTTAGCAAGGCTCCTGTGCAGTGTTTAACTGTGAGAATGCACTTGGAGGTACTCAGTGAAGCTGTGTTATGAATTAATAATGTTCTCTGGTGACCAGACATTTCACTACATTTCTGCATAAACTAACAACTCATAATAGTGGCTCTGCCTGGAACTAAATGCCGTGCACAGTAGAAATAAGATTGGGAAGCATCATTCTAAAGACAAGTTTATAAAAGGAAATTGCTATCATGCTTTTTTGAAATTTTAATTATCCAATATTAGATTCTGAATTTAACAACTGTTTACCTTTAAGAAAATAATGCAGTTATGTTCAGAGCAGTTATTTTACCAGACAATAAAACTATGGGAGACTAAAAAATTCTCTCTCGTAATTCACAGAAAACAAGGATGAGAACATATTCTAAAGGAAAAATGAAAAAAGATAGAAGTTAATGCGTTAGAGGCTGCCAAGGGAGTCCAAACAGCATTAAATATCAGCGGAGAACAGACTTGACTTGTTTTCTTTCTAAATTACTTTTCAATTCCCATCCCAAATGTTGCACGTCAATATTTTAGTGGGTTCCATTTTAAAATTCATCAAAGTACATACATATGGCACAGACCCAGTTCATCTGGAATCCACGAAGTTCAAAGGCTTCGTATTATCTTCAGAATGCTGGGATGAATAGAGCAAAAAAATTGGCTTTTGAAAATGTGTCCCTTTACATGAAACACCCCGGGCTCAGGAGTATTAGGGGAGTTGTTTTGAGTTGTTTGCATATAAATTTGCAAAACTTCTTTTCATATGAATTACAATGGAAGGCTAGGATTTTCAGTAGACCCTCATTTGATGAATAAGCATTTACTGGGTACCCATGTGTCAGGCTCAGTGGTGAATCAGTCGAAGTTGATGTCTGGTAGAACTCACAATAGATCAAGAATGACAACAAAACAAACAATTACAGTGTAGTATAAATGTTCATAAAGGTAAGCTCTGAGAGCTGTGAAAATATTGTGGGAGACACAGCTACCTCTGCCTG
This sequence comes from Grampus griseus, assembly GCF_964374135.1. Taxonomy (NCBI): domain Eukaryota; kingdom Metazoa; phylum Chordata; class Mammalia; order Artiodactyla; family Delphinidae; genus Grampus; species Grampus griseus. Next base: position 122,549,864 of record NC_138999.1, on the reverse strand, counting down.
GAGTGTTTGGAATGGGGGCAGGGAAGCCTTCAGAGAAGCACTGACTTGTGAATTAGAGACTGAAAGAAGCGCCTCTGATTGCCAGAGGAGCAGGGCCAGCTTTATGGGTATGTCACCTGTGTAGTCACACATGGCCCCATGCATAGAGAGATCCCATGCTTGGCTTAAGTTCTGCTGTTGCCATCTTGAATTTCTTATTTTCACATTTTCGTTTTACATGGGGTGTTGAAAATTACGTAGTCAGTCCTGCAGAGGAAATAGAGGACTACAAAATATCTACATATTCTGCATCCTGAAGGGGCTACCAGACTGGGATGGAAGTAAGTGGCTCAGAAGAACAAAAGAAAATAGTATCATACAACAGACTGAATGCTGTAAATATATGGATGAAATGTCAAGGCAAGTCAGAGAAAAGATCAGTTCATTTTTCCTGAGGTGGGGTGGGATGGAGAAGAGAGTACTGAGGTACCTCAGCGAAGAAGAAACAATTGAATTAGGCCTTAAAAAATGCTTTGCCTATTTCACCAAAGGTGAAAAAAGGCATTCTAGTCTGAGAAAATAACATATGCAAAGAAAGTATCCATTCACTGAACAAATATTTATTGATTGCCTGCTGCCTGCTGTGTCCCACGCACTATTCCAGGTACTTGGGGATAGAGCAGTGAACAAAACAAAGTTTCTTCCTTGATAGAGCTTGCATTTTAGTATGGGAACTGGACAGTAAAAAAAAGTGAATAAACTTACACCATCAGATGATAGGAAGAAAAATAAAGCAAGGTTAGAGGGTAGAGAATGGGGCAGGAGGCTTTTAAAATGCGGTTTCTGAGGTGGTGACATTTGAGCAGAAACATGAATGAGGTAAGAGAGCAAACAATGTAGAGTGAACAGCCAGCAAGTCCAAGGTCCTGAGGCAGGAATAGCTTTAAGATCTAAGACAATATGGATGTCAGTGTGAGTGGAGCTCAGTTAGGAAGGGAGAGGGTGGCAGGCAGTGACAGCAGAGATTAGACAGGGATCAGGCCATGACGGCCCTTACAGGCCATGGTAAGGACTTTGGGCTTTATTCAAAGTGAGATGGTTGCTATTAGAGAATTAAGAGCAAGGGAAGACTATTTCTAGGTTGTATTGTGAAAGGTGACCTTGGCCCCGCTGTGGATAACAGGCTGTAGAAGGGCAAGAGGAGTGGAAGCAGACAGGAGATGGTGGTAGTGACGTTGTCTAGAGAGGTCACGGTGGAGGCACTGAGATGTGGTTAGATTTGGGTGTATGCTGAAGGCAGAGGCAACATTATTTGTTGCTGGATTAGATATGGGGTGTGCAAAAAGATGCTTCCAAGGATTATGGATGGCCTGAGAAAATGGAAGAATGGAGTTGCCACTTACTCTGGGAAAGTCTTGTACACATTATGCCCCAAGGTGGGGGGCTGGCTTAGGTCATGAGAAATAGAGTTTAAAATGTGTGTAAGTAAAGGATGGGAAATGTGGCTGAAAAAGATAGGTGGAAACTATCTCAAGTTGGGTCTTATAGATTAGGAGGAGTATGGACATTATCCTAAGGATTTTAAGTCTCAAAATAGCATAATAAATCCTTCATTTCAGAAGGATTATTTTGACTGTCATGTAGAAATTCTTTTGGAGAGGTGGTAGAGGGGTCAATTAGGAGGACATAATAGTCCGCAGGAGAGATGGTGGAAGTGCTGGTAGTTGATTTAGAGAAAAAAGGATGAATTTGAGAGAAAGTCATGGATTCTTTCATACGTTAAATACTTTTGAGCACCTGTTTTCTAGGCATCATTCTTGGGGCTTGATGATATGCCAGTGAATAAAACATAATAATTTTGCCCTCATGAAACTTACATTGTAATGAGAGGAGAAAGACAATAAAATAAACAAGTAACATATGAGGGAGTTAAGATAGTGATAAGTTCTATGGAGAAAAACTGTAGCTGAGAAGGAGGATAGTGTAGGAGAGGGGTTGCAGTTCTAAATATGGAAATCACAGCAGGCTTCACTGAGAAATTGACATTTGAATAAAGATCAAAGGCTTTGATTTTGAATTTCTATAAATCCGTTTATTCCACAGATATTTGTTGTATTCCGTGTCCCCAGACACTTTGTTAGGTACTGTCGTTCAGTAGAGCTTTATTTTTATTTTTCCATAACATCTGGAAGCATAAACAATGCAAATTATATTTTTAAAAGACCTTGATGATGTTTGCATTGCAACTGTCATGGCCCTTTGGGATGTTCGAAAGCTCTCACATATCCTTATGGAATGCTCCCACAGAACAAATGCCACTACTGGAAGAGCAGTTACAGGAACTCAGGGGAGGAATTAAAACATTTGGCCGCTGCAGTGAAAGACTGTTGCAAACTAAATAGGGGTATAAACTGAAGTTTAATCTGATGATACTGTTCTTTGAAAATGCCCGTATAATTGAAATACTGTAGGAAATGACTTTGTAAATTATAAAGCCACATCTCATCAGAGACCTTCCCTAACAACAATATCCAAAAAACGCAGCAGCCCACAAACGCCACTCTCGCCCTTGCTTTCGCGCTTCATTTTTCTCCATATCACTTATCGCCAGCTGACATATTATCTATTTCACTAAGGTATTTGGGTTTTTCTGTTTCTCTCTCCAACCAGAATGCAAGCGCCACGAGGTCAGGGATTTTCTGTTGTTCACTGCTGAATTCTCAACATTTAGTACAATGCCTGGCAGATACTGTAAACTTTTATTCTTAAAAAAAATTAAATTGTTAAACACATCGATTTTAAGCAAGAAGAAGAAGAAGAGGAGAGGAGAACATCTAAGAGGAAGAAGACTAGGAGGAGGATGTTACGAGCTCCCGACCCAGTAGAAGTTGGCACTGGTAATACACTTTGTGAGCTACATCTGTACAGTCGGGGCCGATCCCCTTTGGTCTGTTGTCATGTGTTTTGGGAATAGCTGGCCAGGTAGGGTGGCCAATCATTCCAGTTTCCCTGGACTGAGTCCCAGGGCACGGGACTTTCAGTGTTAAAACTGAGAACGTTTTGGGCAGCTCAGGAGGGTTGGTCACCCTCTGGTCATGCATATGGGTGCCATTTGAGAATGCAAATGTTACCAAGTTAGCACGATGTGGCCTTCATATTCCAGCTCTTCTACTCATTCATCTTATGCATTTGCTGTTCCTTTCCCACCATGAGGCCTCTATTTTAAACATCTAGGGAATAAAGATTGGGGCTAGCTGGTTTCTAATGGTTCTTCCAGCTCTAACAGTCTAGTTCTTATTGCCATACATAGGAATTGAAGCCATTATGCTGATCTACCACAGTGACCTCAACAACTGAGCTTGCTAGCCAACTGAATCCAAACACTTAATTTAAGAATTGAAATAACATCTCTTGCCACTGAGAAATGGCACCTACGTGTGTTTTTAAATTTTATTCCAGAACACATAGCACCCAATATTCATGTTATGTTCCAAATTCAAGTGATTTGTGTTGGAGCTGACTCCAGTAAGATTTCCCCAGTGCTTTTCATGTGGTCCTTGTTGCCCTTAGGCCGATGCGGGAAATGGAGAGTAGGCTGTTATTTTAGTGACTCTGAGGAAAGACTTCTTTCTGCCCCAAATCTTCGCATATTTGTCCTTGGGGCCTTAAAGTCTGTTAATGATGGTATAAGGTGTATAAAGGAAATACATCTCTATGTATCATAACACATTCACATTCCCTCGTTCAAAATAGAGTATAAGTGTCTGACATTACAATTTTTTCTCAGCATAGATAGGGGAGAACAGGAAGACAGAGGACTAAAAGCCCAGGAATGGGAAGAGTGCAAAGAGCTTACCTTTGAATCGGAAAAGGCTATGGTATCAAACCACCATTTTGCCCAAGATATCCTCAGGGACCATGTGTCCCCAGATGCTTGTAACCCTCTCAGGGCTGGGTGCCTAGATCAGTCAAGTAGTATTTTTACAGTGACAACCTTCTATCTCATGCTCCTTATTTTTTTTTTTTTGCTTTTTTCCACCTCAGACTGATTTACTACCTCAGCACTGACGACACAGACATTGACCTGACCTACAGTCCTCATGAGTTCTCTTAACTCTAATCAATTCCCAGATCATTCGCATCAAATTCGGGCTCGTACATAACTGCAGGTAATATTAGATGTCAGAATGGAGATAAAATATTTACTGCGGGTAGTAAATTTCCATGGAAAGAGTGAATTTTTGTCTGTCTTGCTTTCTTGCCCACTTTTAGTTCAACTTCTACATGTACTTTGCCAATACTCAGTCATACCTTTCTTGACCTTTCCTTCTGGCCCTGCAGTCTGTCTGGGTTTTGCTTCGATACCTCTTTTTAATCCATTTCCTCCCTTCAGTATCAAATTGCTTTGCTTATAGCCTTTTCTTAAATAACCCTCGTCTCATATTTTCAACCGCAATTTGGAGATACCATGTTTGGGATACCAGCCTTCAATTTGCCCTTATTTTTCCGAACGTAGTAGTTTTATGTTGGCAGACTATATAACTAAAGGTAACTGTAGTCACATACTCATCAGATTTCTCGTTTTGGCAGTGCCTCAGAGGCCATTTATTCCCAATTCCATATATGGTGCTTGAATACCTTTTGGTCCGTGCTTGAATATCTCGACTCATAGGAGCTCAACACTTTGGGAAGCAGCTTAGTGTAACACAGGACAGCTCCGTCTGTTAGAAATATCTGCCTTACTTCTGAACGATGTCTGTTTCCTAAGATGGACAGCTCATGGATTCTAGCTCTACCCAGAACAAATCTCTCCTGTCCACGTAATAGCCCTTTGGAGGGTTGAAGGGAACAGTGTCATTGTGTCCCACCTGAATCTTACCTTCTCCAAATTACATGGTCCTATTCCTTCCCAAGTTCCTCATATGACACAGTCACAAGTCCCTTCACTATCACTGATTCTCTTCTCTGGTCATGTTGCTGGTTATGGCACTCATTGCACAGATGCCTGCTAGAGCTCATGGAGAATACTTATACTGTTACCTCTTCGTTGCACAAATTTTGCTTCCACCACGTAAACTTGCAGTAACCTGGTTTGAAATTGATATTACACTAGTGATTCTCAAATGGTCACCCCTGGACCAGCCGCATCAATATCAGCTTCGCCCGGGAACTTGTTAGAATACGAATTCTCAGACTGGACCCCAGACGTATTGAATCAGAGACTGTAAGGGGGAAGCCCAGCAAACTGTTTTCACAAGCTCTCCTGGTGCTTCTGACGCATGCTCAAGTTTGGAAACTGCTGTACTCTTGACTGAGAGTCAACCCCCTAAATATCTCTTCCACGTGCTGCTTCTATGTCAGACCTCTGACATATTTGGCTTATGTTTGCCTAATTCTACTGCATTTCATTAGATTCATTCCACTGCCCCATTTTGTCAAATGCTTGTTGGATTCTGATTCTAGGAGTGACATCACCAAATGGTGACGTAGGTTCTTTCTGACTCTGCTCCCCTCACAAGAAGAACAACTAATCATGGACAAGGTACCACTGAGAGAATTCTAGAATACAGGGGTGAGGCTGAAGCACCCCCCTGTACCACACAGACCAGACAGATGGCATTAGGAGGGTAAGAGGGGCGGCTACGTGTGCACTGCGCAGCCCTCCCCAGGCTGGCAGAGCACCACGCCCAGAGGATTTGGAGTCTGTTCTGCAACATACTTGCTAACACTCACAAATGTGGCTTTCTGTCAAATGCAATTTCGATAAACTTGAATCAAATATTTATTTTTTAAAAGGTTTCATTTTTCTGTAGACAAAGCTATGTTCATAATTTTCCTCAGAGGAGAAAATATGTTTCTAAGTCACAGCAACTGACAGCTTCTGAGGGGGACTGTGTTCTAAGTAGGCTCTTGTGTTTTGATTTACTTGTGTGGAGAAACTCGAGCTTGAGGCAAGTACTGGAGAAACATGTTAATGGTTCAGAAAGGGGCAGCCCATGGTCCAGAATAGACCTCTAGTCCACGCAGTGAACAGGGAGCAGCTCTGTGGTTCTCAATCAACCCTGACTGCACTGTGGAATCACTTAGGGAGGTTTAGAAAACAGCGTCCCTAAGGATTGGATTCACTTGGTCTGGAGTCAAGCCTGGATATGGATTTTTAAAAAGTAGTTTCTGACAGGAGTCGAATGTGTAGCTGGGGTTGAGTGAGAAACACCGAGATAGAGATTTCTAGGGACTTCAGCATTTAGTTGAGTGAGATGGGAACCACGACAGAGTTTTGAGCAATGGAGTGGCGTGACCTGACTCACGGGATGGTAGAGTAACTGGTTTCCCTGCTGAGAAGAGGATAAGATGTGTGACGCAAAAGAGATGCAGACAAAGTGCTCTGAGCATTCACAGAAATGAGAGCTCGCTGCTCGGGGCTGATTAGGGTGTCTTCATAGAGGAGTAGGCTGTGAAGTAGATTTTGAAGCCTGGCAAAGTAGACACATGAGAGGAATTCCAAGCATATGAAACAGCATGAACAATGTGGGAATATTTGCAGAATGGCAAGGACTCATGGCTATTAACACTGTAAGTCCGAGACAAGAAGACAGGTGCGTTGGGGCTATATCTTTGTAGGTCTTAAGTGCCAGGCTCAGTGTTTTAAAGTTTTTACTACAAGCTAAAAAAAAAAAAGCGGTTGAGAGCTTTTGAGCAGGAAAAGGACACTATGGAAGCTGTTTGACTATTTCCTCCCAGCTATCTCCCCCACATCCAATTGCTTATTAAAAATCACAATTGTGGGCTTCCCTGGTGGCGCAGTGGTTAAGAATCCGCCTGCCAATGCAGGGGACATGGGTTCGAGCCCTGGTCCGGGAAGATCCCACATGCCGTGGGGCAACTAAGCCTGTGCACCACAACTACTGAAGCCCGTGCGCCACAACTACTGAAGCCCATGCGCCTAGAGCCCGTGCTCTGCAACAAGAGAAGCCACCGCAGTGAGAAGCCCGCGCACCGCAACGAAGAGTAGCCCCCGCTCACCACGACTAGAGAAAGCCCGCACACAGCAACAAAGACCCAACACAGCCAAAAATAAAAAAATATAAATAAATAAATTTATTTTTAAAAATCTAAAAAAAAATCACGATTGTATCTCTGACATTTCTCCCAAATTCATCCTCTCTTGTTCATGACTACTATCACACCTTCTTGGCTGAAGTCCCCGTTCTCTACATGGGCAGTGGCAACAGTCTCCTCACTGGCATGCCTACATATGCTATGGCTTCTAGCTAATCTGTGCTGCCTACAGTATACTTTTAAAGCGTAAGTTTGGAACATGTTATTTGATTTCTTAAAATTTGTACTGGCTTCCTACTCTCCTGACTGTTGCCCTTCTTAAATGGTGTAACTGAGACATTTCTCCCAATGAAAGAGTATGGACACATACTCCCATGAGTTCAGTGGTTGGAAAGGCCTGCTTATCTAAGTGTGAATTTTCTTTGAAGTTTCAAGATTTATCTTTGCGATGTGTGTAGACGTCTGCACTCTACTTTATATGTCAATTGAATATAAGCATTTTCCTTATACTCTTCGTATAAAATTGATATTTCTGCAAGACACATCAAATTTGCACATGAGCTTCAAATATACCACTGCACTGTCTTCCTTTTGTATCTCATTGCATTCAAGACTCTTTCATTGGTTCTAAGATTCTTCACCAGCTTTTCTCCTGTCCCCCAACACACACACACACACACACACACACACACACACGCACACACCCTAACCTTCCTTTTCTCTTTACCTTACCAGCCACACAGAAATTCTTAGTTGCGTTGTATCACAAGAACTCCCTCATGTTGCTATACTTTTCAAAACCATTATTTTCAACGGCTCTATGATATTTCATTGGCCATCCTCTACTGTTGAACATTTAGATCTTTACAATTTAGAGAGGTTCTAAATTATCTTCACGTGTGTGTGTGTGTGTGTGTGTGTGTGTGTGTGTGTGTATATATATATATATGATAAATTTCCAGAAATGCAATTACTAGGTCAAAAGCAATAAAGAACTTTGTGATTATTCATACTTATTTCCAAATTGCTTTCCAAAAGTAATGTAAAAGAGTACTGGCTTCTCTGCCCCTTACCCTTCTCAAAGTTCTTACTAGTACTGTGGATTAGCATATAAATTGACAGATCTTAAGGGCTTCCCTGGCGGTCCAGTGGTTAGGACTCCATGCTTTCACTGCCAAGGGCCTGTGTTCAATCCCTGGGCGGGGAACTAAGATCCTGCAAGCCATACAGCCAGCCAAAAAATAATAACAATAACAGATCATAGCTTGTATCTCATCTTTGTTTTAGTGTATTTTCTGATTCTTTGGGTCATAATATATGTTTGTTTGGTATTTGCTTTTTGCTTTTTAGAAGTTGTTTAATTTCCTTTGCCCATGAGGCAGAGTAAAATGTGTGACCCAAAGTGTGCCATTTTGCCACGTGGATTGTTTTGAGTTGAAGACAATTAAGACCAGCAGACTCAGGAACAGCTCTTTTTTTTTTTTTTTTTAATTTTTTAAAATTTGTTTTCTGGTTTTTTTTAAAATTTTTATTGGAGTATAGTTGCTTTACAATGTTGTGTTAGTTTCTACTGTACAGCAAAGTGAATCAGCAATAGATATACATATATCCCCTCTTTTTTTGGATTTCCTTCCCATTTAGGTCACCGCAGAGCACTGAGTAGAGTTCCCTGTGCTATACAGTAGGTTCTCATTAGTTATCTATTTTATACATAGTATCAATAGTGTATATATGTCAATCCCGATCTCCCAATTCATCCCACCACCTGCTTCCCCCATGGTGTCCGTACGTTTGTTCTCTACGTCTGTGTCTTTATTTCTGCCTTGTAAATAAGATTGTCTATACCAATTTTTTCAGATTCCACATATATGCATTAATATATGATATTTGTTCTTCTCTTTCTGACTGACTTCACTCTGTATGACAGTCTCTAGGCCCATCCACATCTCTACAAATGACCTAATTTCATTCCTTTTTATGGCTGAGTAATATTCCACTATAAAAGCTCTTTACCTCTCCCTTAATTGCCTAAAAGAATTTAGATAGAGGGCCCATACCAGGAAGATAGCAAGTATCAATGATAACAGTTAATATCAGAAAGACTTATCTGCATGGAATGGAAACATCTGTTTACCAGCCTCAGTTGCCTGACTCTTTGGGTCTCCTGTCTTTGGGGATCCCATAAGTACAAAATCTGTTTTTCTCTAGTTAAGCTGTTTTATGTCAATTTGATTATTAGAACAGCCAAAGATCCTATAATGGAAGAATGGAAAACTTTTCCTGTCCTGCAGTTTTGGTGCCCAATGTGGGGCTCTACACTGGCTGGACGCTGCTCACTTTGGGGCTGCTGCAGCTGAGAGATCCTGGGACTGCTGACAGGAACCAACAGAAGGTAAGAATTCTTACCATGACAGTCTCTTGGATCTCTGCCTGCATGGTCGGGAGGAAGTGAGACTGGTAAGAGTCCTTTTCTCTCTCTAAATTTAGATTAGCAGGAGAAAATATTTGTGTGAACTAGTTTCTTAGGTATAGCAACTCTGGTAAAGATTTGTTATGAGTCCTCTTGTTTTCTATTGTTCCCTTTCCTCCCAGAGAAAGTCTTTGTTTTCCTTTGTCTCTGTCTTTTGTGACATTTGTCATACCGTAGGGTAGAACACAGGCATAGGTCCTATAAGCCTGTTGTTCAAGCTGGCCTCAGAAATTGGTAAGTTCATGCTTCCCACCAGATCGACATCTGTTTAGACAAACTTTGGAGTAGATGCCCTGTGTAAAACCAGATGAGATTTTCCTTTCACCTTGTTCTGTGTCCTGAGAGCTTGGCCTCATGACGAGTAAGAATATTGTCTCTGGTTTCCACCAGCCAGAAGATGCAAGTACCAACTTCCATTTTGATGGCCAGTCGAATCCACTGGGATTCTGAGATGCGAAGTCACACAGCATTCTCTTTGTTCGGCTGTGTCAGCTGTCAGGAGAACTTGTCGTAAGGGGTCCTGGTCCACAGGGGACCTTTGTTGTCTCAACCATCATTGCCTTGTAGTACTGGAAAAGTCCCATTCCAGTAGCACCCACCGAATGTCACAGATTAGTGGGTCTGTGATTGGGGGTGTCTCACATTCTCATGGGCAGCTGCAGACACTGCACTACACCATTCTTAGCACGTAACAAAAGTCTTTGCTTTCTTAGGCTAACCTGGGAATGAACTTTCTGGATCTTGTGAGGGCTGTATCTTTTGTACTTTCCTTTGAGATGCCTCTTGGGTCCATGTTAAGCCATATAGAGGCTTATTGATTTGAGTCACTATTGAGATTAATATAAGATCCTAGTTGTCAATGGCCAGACTACGGATGCCTTGAATTGGCTGTATTTGAAAGAAAACAGTTTTTAGAGAGCTCTCATCCTAAGTATCTTATTTGTACCTATGGAAAGGCTGAATTAAAAAGTGGACACATGGGGCTTCCCTGGTGGCGCAGTGGTTGAGAGTCCACTTGCCGATGCAGGGGACACGGGTTCGTGCCCCGGTCTGGGAAGATCCCACATGCCATGGAGCGGCTGGGCCTGTGAGCCATGGCCGCTGAGCCTGCGCGTCCGGAGCCTGTGCTCGGCAACGGGAGAGGCCACAGCAGTGAGAGGCCCGCGTACCGGAAAAAAAAAAAAAAAAAAGTGGACACAGGAATATAATGGCTGGTCTTAGGGACTCCGTTAATAAGATGAAAGAACAGAAATTAGAACAAAAACTAAAGTCCACGTCCAATGCATATCGTCCTTCTTAAAATCCAGCCCCATCTCCTCAGCAAATTCCCTTAGCTCCCAGACTCCTCCACCTTCCCCAGAAAATCCCTTAAAAACCCAGCTGCCTGTTTTAGCTTCCCTTTCCCTACAGGATTTACAGAGAGCACTCCAGCCTAATCTCTAGGCCCAGGGTATACAGTTTACGCATGTAAAGGGTGAAAGCCATTAAGTAAATTTAGCAAAAACATGGGGATGGACAGTAAGACTCACTTTCTCTGCCAGCTTCAGGCCTTCCTGTGCAATGTTCTTTGTGGATGTATCCTGGATTCCCTACGACAAAGAATTCACATCCTCTGGACAGCAATAGATCTTTTAAATTGTACAGCCCTTTTACCTCCACTTTTAGACGATCCTACCAAATTTAGAGAGGAATTAGAAATATTAGTGGCCATTCACAACCCCACTCATAAGGACCTTAATTGGCTGCTGAAGGATATTTTTCCCAACCATAATTACACTATAGTTAACAGACAAGCCAGATGGCTTCCTGGGGGAAAACATCTCTCACAGAGGAAACCAATGACCAGAAATTCTCCCAGGCCCTCCTACAAATGATCAGGAAAGGAATCAGCTGGAAACCAATATTCAGGGGCTTATAGGAGCAATAGTAAATACTTCCCCTCATCTAAGGTGGATTGGTCTAAGGTTAAATCGTACACGCAGAAAGAAAGACAGCATCCAAAGGCCTTTGTTGAATGCTTATATAGACTTTTCAATGCATACTGCATTAAACCCCAAAGTTCCAGAACATAGAAATCTTTCCATTTCTGCCTTAGTAGGAAATTTTCTCCCTGAAATAAAAAGGCAAATTCAAAATAGTATAGTTGGGTGGGCTAGTCAACCTCTAAGTATTACAATGGAAGCAGCTGCCCAATTCTTTGAAGGTAGCTTGCAGAAATGAAGGAGGAAAAAAGGAGTTAAAATCAACAATTCTTGGTTTGCAATTTGAATCTTTAGAGGAACAAAAGCATAACTCTGAGAGGAACTCAAAGACCCCCTCAGATCCTTTCCTATTTGCCTCCAGACATTTGCAGATGTAAAAAATTAGGACATTGGAAGTGCAATTGTTGTGCATGTAAGAAAAAGAAAGAAAAATTTAAACAGTAATTACCCTAGACTTCTGATAGTGGACCAATATACCCCCAAAACGCCTAGGAGAAAACGTGTATTCTTTCTTTGTCCCTTGAAGGTGTAAATCTTACCATGTCTTTGAAATATAAACACCCCAGGCGATATCTAAAACACTGCCCACACTTAACCTGAGACTGAAAAAAAAACGAAAGAGAAGCTTTTTAAAATACAAACTGCTATAAAGGCTCCCTTGCCCAAATCTAGTCCACAGACTCCATAAGATTACTTGTCAAAGGCAAATACAAATCCTAAAAGTCTTCTCTACAAATTGTAAAACGGTTTAGCAATTTGAGCTGGTAAACTTAACCTATTCCAACTGCCAGAAACATAATTTGGATCTAATTGTGGTTTATAAACTAGTGAGTTTTGTATTATTGTACCTGATTCATGGCTAAAATTTTGGAATGGAAGCTATAGGGTCTCTGTGTCTATCTGTGTGTTTACATGTCTACGGATGTATGTTACATGTATGTGATATTTTACTACCTGTGGAAGGTATTCTCAAATTAATTGGTAAGAGATTGCTACTTAATTGGCTTAACAATAAGCACTTATGAATTAAGTATTCCTAAATCTCAGAAATATAGAAACTAACCCAAATATTTTTCAACTTCATGTAGTATAATCTTTGGTAAATAAAAGCTAGTTTAAGTTTGGTTTAATTAACATAGGTATGCCTCCAGAGTTATCAGCATTAAATATGCAGATAAACAACTTTTATTCTACCTGAGTTTACTAGTGAAATAAGTTTATGTTATCTGTATTATAAAATTTGTCTGCAAGAACGGTAGCTTGGGATGATTGCTGACTTTGACTAGTGTCTAATAAAGTTTTCATGGGTAGTCTAAACATAAATGTAGGGAGGAAGTGATTTTAATAGATGTAAGTGGGATGAGAGTTTTTAGGTGAACTTTTCAACAATAATTATGTTTTCTGATACGTTTACTTAGTTTCTCAAATCTCTTTGGTAACTTACACCCTTAGAGTTTTTCTAAGTTAAGCTAAATGATGGAAATTCATTGAATTTAGATCACTTCCTAATAAGATAAAATGCAGAAACATTAATTACTGAACATAGGTTTATCTACTTTTGGTTTCTTATTACATTATCACAGAGAAACTAAATATATTTGGGTCTCATAGTAAACATGTGTTATGCCACATTGAAAATTTGTACTATGAGGAAGTGTATGCTTCTAGAAATTATGAAACTTAGTCACAGAACTTGCCAATATAAAGAATGCTGGTATAACAGGCAGTTCACAATTGCTTACTTCTTACTTTTCACCAGAAATTAAGGTTTCTAAGGTTTAAAAATTCTAATTCAAAATTTAATTAATGTGTATAATTAAAACGACTAGAAATAATAATGGAAACAAGTTTGTATATGAGGACGGTAGGATGGTTTTTTTTGGTTTTTTTGCGGTACGCAGGCCTCTCACTGTTGTGGCCTGTCCCGTTGCGGAGCACAGGCTCCGGACGCACAGGCTCAGCGGCCATGGCTCACGGGCCCAGCCGCTCCGCGGCATGTGGGATCTTCCCGGACCGGGGCACGAACCCGTGTCCCCTGCATTGGCAGGCGGACTCTCAGCCACTGCACCACCAGGGAAGCCCGGTAGGATGTATTTTTGACTAAGAAGGTGTGAGGTATGGCGATGTATTTTTGTTAAGGGAAAATGAAGTTAATTTGTCCTAATGTAAAACTGGTAATTTCAGAGTGGGAAAGAGGATAATAAAGGACAAAATTGTATAGAAAGTTGGGAAGAGAGAGGAAAAGAGAGAATTCTACCTGTGTAGTCAAGTTGGCTAAAACTGAATTGCTATTATAAGGGTTTTTTAAATAAGCTTTAATATCAGTAGTGTGCTTATGTAATTTTCCTTCATATACTAATAGGACAAGGGTATTTTTTTACTACTGGTCTGCTTTTGATAAGAGATTATAAAAGATTGTTTTTACCTTTTAAGTAATCTACCTAGAAAACAGAGATTCTGTGTTTTATCAAAATAATTTTCTGTTTCATGTTGCCCTATTCAGATCTTTGATTACCTAAGAAAACTGAGCCTTCTCTATTAAGAGCTAAAGTTGTTATATATATATATATATATATATATATATATATATATATATGACTATGTAACTTTCTGTATTTGCCTGCAAAATCTTTAATTTTCACTTTGGTTAACTGGATAACTACATATTGTTTCACAGTAACTATGATCCTGTCTAATCAAGTGTTTTAAAACCTTTTTGATATTTTTGACAAACTTCCCCAAACTCAAATTCTAAATGAAGTCTTTTTTACCTCGAAGTGACTTTGGGGTTTTGCAGAGGGCCCCTGGAACGTCTCAAAAGATTTGTTCTCTCTCTTTATTAAAGAATAGAGACGTTATGCTAATTAGACTTATTTGGTGTATTAAATTACATGGGAATCATTGTCAAACAAGTGATGATAAATCTTCTTAAGTTATATTGTATGAGTGAATGTTGTTAATACAACTGTTCTGAAAATTGTATGAAATTCCTAAAAATCTGATATGTCCTGGTATGTTATCACTTGTAATTCTAGTTATTATCTTAAAACGTTTTGTATCATAGAAATAACCAAATTTCCTTGTCAATCGCATTATAATGAACTCTCATCTGATCTTTAACCATTGCCATTTAAAAACCTTATGTCATTTACAGACAGTTATTATTTTATACTGGTGCTTTTGCAAAAGTATTCCTGCAAAAGAGTTTCATTTTCAGACAAATTCATGGAAAGGACTCTGACAAGTACTCTGAAATACAGTATTCTGATGACTTTCTGATCATACCACTGAATTTGGTAAGAAATTACAGAACTCTAATGAAAAAAAAATGATGGCTTCATAAAACTGCTAACAAAAGATCAAGATCTATACGAGTTAATTATATGGAACTGAATGAACTGATTATAATTTTTATGACTTTTTATTTAAAACATCGTTGGTTCTTTAATGTTTTGTTTTGGTTTTTGTTTTCCAGATAAAGGAAATATTTCCTCTTAAGCTATCTATAACTTACAGCAATTTAGTGAAATGTATCTTTGTGAACAAAGGTAAAATGTTTATCTTTTTCTCCCTACCTGATCCCTCCAGAATTTGGAAACTCATAATGAGTTTTTTATTTTCATGGCAATACAGTTATTTGCATAAGTTCAATAAGAATCTGTTCTCCTTATGACAGGATACAATTGGAAACATTGGTTATATTACCAAGGATTTGACTGGAATATCGTATTTGAGAGGGATATGCGTAGGCTCACATATGACCTGACAGCTTTAAGGAACTAAGATTGACTTTATGGAGCCAATAAAGCCTTTTGGAAAAATCAGGCCTGGGAACTTGCTACAGGGTTCCCAGCAGCCTTACCAGGTTAGTAAGTAAGGTCACTTCCTGCAAGCCCAGGAACCTCAGGATATTCGGGGGACCTTGTGAAGAGAGGAGTTAACCCAAACTTATAGGTATTTCAGGCCTTAAGTGTGACGGTGAGTGCTTGGTTTGGCTTCCTAGCCTGAGATGATTTTAAGAGTTCAATATGAGATTCCTTATGAAAAGCTCTAGCAAGGCAGATTTAAGAGTCTATAAGGTTAAACACTATTATTGCTGTACTTATGTAAATAATCTGGACAACTTTATTAAAACTAGACTTAATTTGCAAGCAAAATTAGTCTTATTGTGGCTATCTTTGATAGAAATGGGGGTAATTGTAGAGAGAAACATCTTCCTCCCCTTCGAAGCTCCAGATACCTACCCCCTTCTCCTTAGCTCAGAGTAGCATCTAAGCCTCAACTGCGTGTCTTCAGGTCTCATGTCTTTGGGAATCCCATACATATGAAGTTAAATTTGTTTTTCTCCTGTTAATTTGTCTTATGTCAATTTAATTATTAGACCAGCCAAAGAACCTAGAGGGGTTTTCCGCCCCTCTATCACTTATCTACTTGGGTCTTTAATGGTTTGGATAATCTCTCTATATATATTTAGGATATTAATCCTTTGCTCTTCGATTTTATAGACTTGTGCATTTGGCCAAAAGAAGTAGCAAAGCTCTAGTCCGTACTTAGAAATGCCAAACATTACAGTTTCCTAGGGAAAGTACTTCTGGGAAAATGGTACTGGTGGGAATGTCTGGTGGTTGGTATATTTTCAGAAACCATACTGTAATTTCACACACAAAAATATTTCTCACTGCAGAGTAGGTTGGTATCAAAATCTGAGCTCACCTTATGTTTAATTTATCATTGTTCCTCCACTGTTCTCTATGCAATGCAAATTTACTCATAATACTATTCTCAAGACTGCTTCTAGCTTGACTACTTTTTCCAAATGAATAACACTAACTCACCCAAACTGTTGAGGTATTTGGCTATTTGTGAACAAAGACCATGTGGTGTACAATTACTCATATGTGTTTTCTGTTCATTCATTAGGATAATGATTATGAATAATGTTTTCGCCCAAAATAGGTTTTTATAAAATTCTCAGAAAGTCATCTTCCATCATTAATTTATGGTTCAGTTTAAGTTAAAAAGTATAATCATAATATCTTTGATTACTAAAGTCACAATAGTATTCCCTTTGGAACAAACACCACAGCATCACTAGACCTGTTGATATACCTTTCTGGAGCCCATAGAAATCTCCAGGGAGCATGGAGGTAGAGGTGGGAGATATTTCAATTTTTTTCTCGAATTGGGCATGTTCTTTTGCTTTGTAGTTGTCTGACATGCAGTTATATCTCAAATTCCCGCCTCTACCTCCCATGCCAACCTAGACAGAACTGGAAATAGTGGTGACTGTGGTTGCAGTGGTGGTGGCTGGGCATAAAAGAGGCTGTTCATCCTCTCAGAGACAATTGTAGTGATGGATCTAGATTCCCCTACCCTGCTTTTACATCCCTTAGAACATTTTTACTGGAAATCCAATAGGAAGTGGAAGGGATTAGATTATCATCACAAATCCTCATGGAAGTTTCATTTTAGAGGGAAGTTTAATTTCTGTAAGATTTACGTGGACAGAAACTGCCACAACCCAATCGATCCTATTTCTGAGGACAATTTCCACGACATTTTTTCTAGTTTAGAACATTAGAATATGGTTATTTTTTTAAATTATGAAAGCAGTAAATGCTTATAAAAATTTTAGCATTTCTAAAATGCTAAAAGGTATAAAGAGATCATCCATAACTCTGTGCTCCAAAAGAATATTATTAACATCTTGGTAAATTTGATTCATGCCACAAATATTTAATGGAACACCTGCCGTGTGCCAGGAACTGATTGGGCAATGGAGGTAGATCAAGGAATAAAACAAACAGAACCCCTGCTCTCCTGGAGCTTACATTTTAGAAGGGGAGAAAAACAATTATTAAATAAAATAAATGAATAAATAAAATAATGGCAAGTAATAGTAAGCATTGTGAAGAAAAATGTACAATGTAAGGGCAATAAAGAGTGGTGTTGATACAATTATAAATAAACAGATGGGGAGTCTAAGGACATGATATTTGGTATTGGAGCTGGATGAAAAGAAGGATGCAGCTCTGTGAAGATCAGATGGAAAAGCATTCCAGGGAAATGGATTGCAAACCCTAGTGAGGTCAAGGTGGCTGCAGCACTGAGAGACAGAGGATGGTGGAGAAATAGGCCAAAAAAAGTTTTTATCTCATTGTAAAAGTGATAGGAAGACATTATAGTGTGTTAATCAGGGGAGAAAAGTGACCTGATTTATACTTAAGGAGATAGAATTGAGTGACATATAAGATGCCATCATGCTGGAACTTTCCGGAGTTGGATTTCCTGTTTGCTGGATCCCATCTTTTTCTTTTTTGGTCTCCTCCCTTATTTTGGTGTAGCAAATTTTCCATAGCTTTACTTTTTAAGGTGAAAGGAAGTTAAATTTGAAGGCACTGCTTATCTGAAAATATATTTACTTTCCTCACACTGTTGATTGATATTTTTTCTCGATGGAGAATTCTAAGTTAATATCATTTTCTGTCATTTCAAAGGCATTGCTCCATTATCAATTAGCTTCCAATAATGCTGTCGAGAAGTTTGATGGCACTATAATTCCAGATTCTTTGTATGTAACTTACTGTTCCAACCCCTCTGTAAACTTTCAGACTTTTCTCTTTATCCCTGGAATTCTGAAATTTCATGCTCTGCCTTGGTATGGTGGCTTTATCATTCAGTGTGCTGGAGAAATGGCAGAGCTCTACAAATTATAATCTCTTGTCTTTCAGTTCTAGGAATTGTTATTGTATTTTTAAAATATGTCTGGCCTGCCTCTTTTTTTCTTCCTCCCTCCCTTTCTTTTCTCCCTCTGTCCTTCCCTCCTTCTCTCTCTCTGTAACTCATTATAATTTGGATATCTTAAATTGTTTCTCTAATTTACTTATCTTTTTTTTTTTTTGTCTACTATGTTCCCGATCTTTGTTTTAAGCTCCATTTTCTGCATGATATACTGATCCTTTTTTTTAAATTTATTTTTATTTCTTTATTTTCTTTATATTTTTGGCTGCATCGGGTCTTAGTTGCAGTGTGCAGGATCTTTCATTGCTGCACACAGGCTTCTCTAGTTGTGGTGTGTGGGTTTTCTCTCTCTGGCTGTGGCATGCAGGCTCCAGGGCACATGGGCTCTGTAGTTTGTGGGACGCGGGCTCTGTCGTTGAGGCATGCGGGCTCAGTAGTTGTGGCATGCGGGCTTAGTTGCCCCGCAGCATGTGGGATCTTAGTTCCCCGACCAGGGATCGAACCCTCATGCCCTGCATTGGAAGGTGGATTCTTTACCACTGGACCACCAGGGAAGTCCCAATATACTGATCCTTATTGCCCAGTTTCTACCAAGGTTTTAAAAAATTTGGAATCATATTTTTGTTTTCTAAGACCATTTTCTTTTGGGGGGCAATATTTCTTTTTTAATATTATCTTGCCTAATTTTATAGATTTAATATTTTATCTTATTTATCTGAGATTGTTAATGATGAGTTTTGCTCCTTAAATTATTTCTCTTTCTTCTTTGTTTTTTCTTATGTTAACTTATTAAGGTATCTATCTTGCCTTTGGAGAATTTTCTCAAATGTCTGTTGTCCTTTGGCCGTCTGCATATTTGAGAGTCAGGCGATAAAAATATATTTGGAAATTCTGAGCAAATACATTGTGCTATTCACTGGTAGACTTCAGTGTGGTAGATGCCCACATGTCAGGACCTGTAAGTCATTTATCCAGAAATGGATATTCTAATCTTCCCCCTTGGGATCTAGCCTAGAATCTGAGAACTGTGCTGGTGGAGGGAGATCAGATATATATATTTATCTATGTTTTCTTATGTTCCTTAATGACTTGATGCTTTATGTATAACTCTTTAATCCATTTAGACTGTATGATAATATAACGTATCATACATATCATAACATAATCTAATCTAATCTAACCTAACATAATATAAATCAGTTTCCATGTATGTATAGTCTAGTGGCCTCAGACATAGAGCCTGTGTTTGAATCTTGGCTCTGCCACTCACTAATCACATGACCTTTGGCAAGTTACCTATTCTCTCTTTGTGTCAATTTCCTCTCTGTAAAATGAGGATAATAATAGAATCTATTAGGTAAGGTTGTTGTGAGTATTATAATGTGTTAATACATGTAAAAAAACTTAGAACAGTTCCTGGCATACAATAAGCACTATCTAATGATTAGTTATCATTATTAATTACTTTGTATCAGTATCAGGGTGTTGTAATATTACAATCATAGTGTTTTAAAACTTGTGGAAGAAGAATTAGGCTTTTCTCTGTGGCCTCATTGATAAGACTACAACTAAACAAAGGAAACTTTGAGGAGATGAATTTTTATCAAAATAAGGAAAAGAAGGGCTTTTCCAAACATTCTAAGTGCCCAAAGATGGAATAGACCATATCAAGATTTAATGAGGGCTTCCCTGGTGGCGCAGTGGTTGAGAGTCCGCCTGCCGATGCAGGGGACATGGGTTCGTGCCCCGGTCCGGGAAGATCCCACACGCCGCGGAGTGGCTGGGCCCGTGAGCCATGGCCGCTGAGCCTGCGTGTCCGGAGCCTGTGCTCCGCAACGGGAGAGGCCCCAGCAGTGAGAGGCCCGCGTACCGCAAAAAAAAAAAAAAAAAAAAAAAATAATGAGTTTCCTGTCGATGGAAATGTTCAAGAGAATGTTTGTGAACACTTTTGTGGCACTGTTAGAAGGCATTCCTGGTAGTAAAAGACTAAATGCATTGAATGAACATTGAAGCACTTTTTAAAATGTGATATTTTACAATCCCAACACTGTAATCAGAGAACATGAATGCATCAGAAAGGCAGAAAAATCGGTGTCAACTTGACCCTAGTTTTTAATGACTCTACAGTTTCGACCAGGCAAAAATAGAAGGTCTTTGTTAAACTGTGATGGGGTATCGTATAGAACAGAATTGAAATCACATGCCTACAAAGTAAGAATTATGGAAAAGCAAGTTTAAGTATGAAGAAAATATAAGAACTTAGCTAAGTTTTGGGATGTCTAGGCAAAACTGATTCAGGACCAAAGGAAATTAATTCAGATTCCTCCTACTCAGTTTTGTTTTGTTTTGTTTATTTTTTTAGGTTCTCATTAGTTATGTATTTTATACATAGTAGTGTATATATGTCAATCCCAATTTATATAATTTTAATAAAATGAATAATCAATGTCATTGTAGTAGGTATTAAATATAATGTTATGCGTGGGTGGCCAATGGTTGTGAAAAGGATAGTGTCGGGGAGAGGAACTTTCCCCCTCCCCCCCTCTTGAGTTCTTGTGGCTGGACTAACAAGAAAATTGACACAAGACAGATTAATAGGAGAAAAAGAAACAATTTTTAATTTGGGTACACAGAGGTCTAATAGAAATTGGTCCTACGAAGTGGCCAAAGCAGGCAGTTTTTATACTTTTTAGACAAAGAAACAATAAATTTGAGAGGAATTGAGAGGACAAAGAAATGTAGGTTTGGGGTGCTAAATTAGTGAAGACTCTAAACAGAGTTTGGGCTTAGGGTAGTCAATTAAAGAAGTGACAAAGTTTGTTTCTACAGAGGCTTGTAGAAAGATGTCTCTGGTGCTAAGGGTGTCCTGCTGGTTCCAGATACAGGGAGTGCACCTTTCACATGGAAGGTTTATCTCCTGCTTTCAGGGAGACAGCAAAGAGGGTCAGAATGTCCCTCTTGCGTACGTCTTTTCTTAAGTAACGTTAATTTAAAATAATCAATATGCCATTGAGGCATATTTTGGGGCAGCCTGTCCTGGGCCTCAACAATAGAAATCATTTAAACTTGAAAGCAAAATATCTTTCCTGGCTTAATATGAGCAAGTGTGTTTGCTAATGCTCTGAAATTGAGTTCTTTCCCAATACTTCAGTGTTGAGTTATATTATTTAAAGACACCTTCATCTCTAATTTTATATCTCTTAAATTTCATTTTCCTTTCAAATAATTACAGAGTTCTGTTAACAATAACACTCACAGTGACTGTTCTGTGTATTTTAAAGATCCTAAGTAAATACTGAGGAGATTGAAAGAAAATGACCCGCTGGGTGCCTGTGAGAAAAGTAATTCACTGGGAGGGAGGCATAGGCTCTGTGTTGTTTTCCCAGCCCTAGCTCTTTCTGTGTACCCAAAGACACACATTTATGACATGCTTTGTTTAGGTACCAGCTGGAATCACAGAACCAGAAAGTCTTGAAATGAACCCGGAGACCTAGGCTAGGAATGAAGGTAGAGGACCTAAGACAAGAACACGGTTTTTGGGATCTGCACATCTTTTTTGGGGGGGCCGTGCGGTGCAGCTTGTGGGATCTTAGTTCCCTCACACACCAGGGATCCAACCCAGGCCCTCGGCAGTGAAAACGCCGAGTCCTAACCACTGGACCACCAGGGAAGTCCCGGATATGCACATCTTGACTGAGCAATCTTGAGTATGTGCTTAACCTCGCTGAGCATCAGTTATCTTTATCTGTAACATGAGGATAATAATGCTGCCATAGGGCTGATGGAGGATGCTAAGAAACGATGTATAAAGAAGCATTTGCATGGAGCCTAGCACATAGTAAGCTCTTAAATATTTGAACCATGAGAAGTCAGGTCAGTCCCTTTAAGACTTGGGAAACGGGATGGGATAGGAGGTCTTGTGCATAAAAGAAAGCACAAACCATATCTCCCTGCCTGGCAGAATTACAGTGGTCTCCCCTTGTCGGTGGGGGACACCTTCCAAGACCCCACCCTCAGTGGATGCCTGAAACCATGGAGAGTACCAAACCCCGTACTCATAGACTATAATTTTTCCTATAAATACATACCTATGCCAAAGTTTAATTTATAAATTAGGCACGGTAAGAGAATATCTGAATTGCACGCATCACTACCTTTGTGCTTTGGGACAAGTAAGTAAAATAAGGGTTACTTGGACACAAGCACTGCTGATGCTGCTCCAGTCAGTCTGATACCTGAGCCAGCTACTAAGTGATTAACGGGCAGGAACCGCTGGACAAAGGGAAAATTCATGTCCCAGGTGGATGGAGCCAGTTGGCATGAGACTTCATGAAGCTACTCAGAATGGCGTGCAATTTAAAACTTACGAATGGTTATTTCTGGAGTTTTCCATTTAATATTTTCAGGCCACAGTTGAAACTGAAACCATAGAAAGCGAAATCACGGGTAAGGGGGGGACTACTATACTCTGGCTCTCCAGGTATAAAAATCAGAACCCCAATCATTCTCTCTACTCTCCCTCCAGCTCTCAATATTCCTGCATCTTCCCAGGCCTGCTGGAGGCAACTAAGCCACTCAGTGGCAACCTCCTCATCTAACTTCACTTGCTTCCTGGATGTCCCATGCCTTTTCTGGCTCACATCAGGACCTGGACTGGGCTTTATCCTCCAGGTAAGTATTTTGGGTTGTCTGTCTCTAAACCCTTCCCTACTTGCCCATCCCATGCTCTCTGCCTCTTGATAAACGTGTGCTACACTGGGCCATAGGTACTGAGCTATTAGATAGGGGGGCAAAGCCATCTTGGCACACAGTCTAAACATCAATACTCTCTGTTAAGTGTGGCGATATGGAAGCACACATCTCCCAGTCTGTGAAAATAGATTGATCAACTTCCACCAATACTGAATTGACCCTGATAGATGTCTCTCATTGTATTATAATTCAGTGCTATAAAAAGTCATTTACAAACAGCCCAGTTGCATAACATCAAGGGGATGGTAAAGTAAATTATGGTATACCCACATGATGGACCATTGTGCAGCCATTAAAATGATGTTTACAAAGAGTTTTTAATGACATGGGAAAGTGCTAATGATATAACGCCTAGTGAAAATAGGCTACAGAAAAAAATAGGCTACAGAAATATTCCACATAATATGGTATAAAACCATCTAAGAAAATATGATAGATATGTCTGTTACTATATATAAAATAGTATAATTTACAATATTAGGGACACATATACCAAATGTAAAATGTATTTGTTTAAGCATGCATATATGTGTATAAATATATATAATGTATTGGAAATAAACATGATGTTAACAGTGATTATCTATAGGTAAAGGAATTACAGGTGATTTTTTTTTTTAGTCTATAAATATTTTTCTTTTTCCCCTTTATGTTCTACAATATACAAGCAGTGGTTTTATAATCAGTAGAAAATAAGCATTCTTTATTCCAAACAGTTATCATAACCAAACTTAATTATGTTTGAGCTGTGAAATTAGTTCATTACCTAGGTAGTTGAGATCTGAATCTCTGACTGCATTTCATCTTGAGTACAAATGGTTTCCTTAGACTGGTAAGGCCAAATGGAGAAGCTTGATTCTGTAAAATGTGGTTTAAAAATATGCTAAGTAGGGGCTTCCCTGGTGGCGCACTGGTTAAGAATCCGCCTGCCAATGCAGGGGACATGGGTTTGAGCCCTGGTCCAGGAAGATCCCACATGCCGCGGAGCAACTAAGCCCGTGTGCCACAACTACTGAGCCTGTGCTCTAGAGCCCGCGAGCCACAACTACTGAAGCCCGTGCACCTAGAGACCATTTTCTGCAACAAGGGAAGCCACCGCAATGAGAAGCCCGCGCACCACAACGAAGAGTAGCCCCTGCTCGCCACAACCAGAGAAAGCCCGCGCACAGCAACGAAGATCCAACACAGCCAAAAATAAATAAATAAATTTACATTAAAAAAATATGCTAAGTAGCCAAACTGGTCTTGAAGTGGGGGTTTCAGTAAGCTGAATAATGACCCCTCCCCAAAGATATTTTCCATGTCCTAATCTCTGGAAACTGTATCACTTTATGTGACCAAAACAAAAAACCCTACTGTGTAGATGAGATTAAGTCAAGTATATTGAAATGGGGTCCTAATTGCAATCATACATATCCTTGTAAGTGGGAATTGAGCGGAGATTAGACGCAAACAGAAGAGGAGACGACAATGTGACCACAGGGGCAGAGACTGGAGTGACATGAACACAAGCCAAGTTATGCTGGCAGCAGCAAGGAACGGAAGAGCCTCTGGAAGGAGTAGGGCCAACACTTTGATTTTGGTCCAATGAGACCGAGTTCAGACTTCTGACCTCCAGAACTGTGAGAGAATAAAATTCTGTTGTTTTAAGCTACTAGTTTGTGATAATTTGTTACAACATCCAGAGGAATTGAATACATGGTCTTAGTGACATGCGTGAAACATGGCCCCTGGCTATAAAGATTTCATAGGCTAGGAGGGTAGGGTAAGGTATAAACAGAGAAAATTATACTATGTTGCTAAAGGTGACTAACTGGCCCTGTGAGGTCTGAGAAAGTCATCCTAGAGGAGAGGTGATATTGGAGCTATGTCTTGGAAAATTAGTACGTAAAAGTAACGGATTTGCAAACCAATTTTATGGGATATGAGAACCAGCCCTTTGAGGGAAATGATTTGTGGTTTCAGTCCCATTTGGGTAGCACAGTGCTTAATTGGTGGCAGTAGTGGTTTGGACACAATGAGGAGGCTACATAGCAGGAGATAATGTGTTTTGTCGTTGCTAAACAACTAACTGTGAGGCTCTGGGCTAGTCGCGTCTTTGATCTGTGCATCAATTTCCATATATATAAAATGCGAAGTTTGGACTAGATTTCTAAGGGTCTCTTGCCATTCTAAATTTCCTTAAGTCTGTGTTTTGACAACACTGTAGAAGTGAAAATTGAGAACTAGTATATATGGACTAGTAAATTTCAAGTATTTATAAGACTGAGATAAGTGTTCATAAAAATTCAAATTACAAATTTAAAGTACAGAGTGTATTGCTCTGAGAATGGATTTATGTGACTGTAACTCCATGTAAGTATTTGCACACTTATGCAACACTCAGACACTCAGAAGACATAGACATTCATTGCATAGTATTGTGTTTGCCAAATTTTCTACGATTAAAATGTTTATGTTAAATTCAAATAGACTCCTGGTCCACATTTAAATACTAGAACTATAGACACTGAATTGGGATCCAGGGGAGGGAAGATAAATGAGAGAAAAAAAAGGTTAGCACTGGGTGAAAAATGTTTTTTCCTCTTCATGTCTCAGTGATGGAGTGTGAGGTGCAGAGGCTGGAATGGTTTAATCAACCCAGCTTCCTAAAAAAAACTTGCTGTGATTCTTTGCTGAAGCCTTAATAAGAAGGCTAAGACTGTCCCCTAGGGTAGCAGGTGAGATGAAACAACCTTTGCTCATGACAGCACTACAGATCATTGGCAGGACTGACTCAGTGTCTCAAAGGAGCAGGCAGGCAGACGGAAATTCAGAGGATATATCCAATTTCTCTTTTCTACTAATCTCAGGAGGAAGCAAGCTCACAGTCTGTTTTCTTCATTGGCATTATGACCAGTCTTCTTCTATTGGACCATCGATGACATTGCATCCAGTGCACATATCGGCACATGAATCTGAAGTCACCTGTAGGGGAAGACTTCCCCGAGGAAATACTCCAAGGAGACTGTCACTTCTGTCAGGGGAAGGGAGAACTGGGTGTTGCACAGTGTGAGCTATCAGGCAAAGACAATGATAAGACTGATGGGCCAGGTGAGAAGCAGCTTGTGAGGAGAGAACTACACCTATTTTCCTGTTGCTGGAACATAAACTGTGGGACAGAGACTGGTGAAAATTGAAGCTGGAGAGCCCACCAACGGCCGGGTCACAGAGCCTTTTGTGTTTCTAGCCAGGAAGCTTGGATTTCAACCTGCAAGCCAACGGAGAACCTTCGAAAGTAATGCTGACATTTGAGTCAGATGGACCACTAGCTGGAGGGATACCCACAGAGTAGGAAACCATTTTGAATTCCACGTGTAGATAGTGCTAGGCATCTTACAAAGCTTACTAAAGCATCAATATAATTGATAAGGGAAATAATAAAAGTACACGTCAAGCAATTGTATAAACGAAGGGCTAGAGCAATGGCTCTGACTTAAGGCAGGGAGTTGAGGGTAGATTTAAGGGCCGGGATTTCTTCTGGTTAAGGTTTTTGTGCCAGCACTTCTTGCAATTCAGAATTGCCTGAAGACAGGTTCTATTTGTCGTAAAGGATCATGTCCTGAATTAAGGTGAAGTTCCCTAGTAGGACTTTTTAAAGTCTCTTTCCTTATCGCCTTGCCTTTGGTCTTTCTTCCCTTAATTCCATTTACACTCTTGATCTGATTTATCTATCAAAGCACAACTATGATCATGCCCTTGTTACAAAACCACCATTGACTCACATCACCATTTAACCACCGCCTAAAAATACAAATCTGGATTTTCCTGTCCTCACCTGTCTGATTCCCAGCTAAGGTTCTCACATTATCTCTATTATTCCTTTTCATACATGTTTCATCCAAACTAAACAACTCTTTGCTGTTTTAACATCCTGTGTGCTTCTGACCACGGTTGTCAGGAATGTCCTTGTCATGTGCGCACATTCACCTTCTATCATCTCTCAGGGCCCAGCTCGGGTGTTTGCTCCCCCGTGATGCTTTTCTTGATCCATCGGGTAAAATTCAAGCTGGATGTCTTCTCTCCTTCCTCCACCCTCTTCATGCTATTTTGTCTATGCCTATCTTATATTCCTTGAATTTTCTACCTTGTGTTGTGTGTCGTGATCCCTCATCTAAGCTTATTGACAGAGAGGAAAGGGGATCTTATCATCGTAAACTCTATTTTTTATGTGGTTGCCTCTGCCTGGAATCCTTCTCTTTCATCTGGAGAAGCCCTGTACACCTTTTAAAGCCTATTTCATTTATTATGTCTCCAACGTCTTTTCTGATTTCCTTTTTCCCACCATAGAAAAATTTTCACCCACCCTGGTGCCGCTATAGCATTTTGTTCATTCCATTACTCCTAAAATGTAAGTGTTAATTAAATTGTAGAGTTCAGTTCATGCGTGTTACTCCTTTTTTTTTTTTTTTTTTTTTTTTTACTTCAAGTCAAATTCTGACAATAAAGAACAACAGTATGGAATCTGAAAGCATGGGCTCTTTCCAGACATGCAAAGATACCACAATTGATGTCTTTTGTGAAAGTGTCAGCAAATCCATGAGTGATGCCAATATGCAGGCACATTAAGCCCTGGCCGTTTGATGGTTTGATGGTTATTCCACATCTCTTTCTTCTGATTGGTCATGTCGAAGCTGTCACACCCAGGATCGAGCAGTGCTGCAACTGATCATCCTTCTTTCCTCATCGATGCTCCTGAATGTCGCATACTGACTCTGTAACAATTTCACTGAAATTAGGATTAAATTAATTCCCATAGAGTATGTAGACTCATTTTATCAAGAGGCTTTTTTTCTGGTACGCAGGCCTCTCACTGCTGTGGCCTCTCCCGTTGCGGAGCACAGGCTCCGGACACGCAGGCTCAGCGGCCATGGCTCACGGGCCCAGCCGCTCCGCGGCACGTGGGATCTTCCCGGACCGGGGCACGAACCCGTGTCCCCTGCATCGGCAGGAGGACTCTCAACCACTGTGCCACCAGGGAAGCCCAAGAGGCATTTTTGATGAATATTTTATGCAAGTGCCATATCTATATAGATTAGTGTCAGATGAGGGGAAGGACTTGAGTCTCAGACTTCAGTTTGCATTAGACACTCACTTCAGGCATGATTTGGGGGCTGGAAGCTGGGTGAGGCAAGGGAGGCATTTACCTAAGATGCAGAATTTGAAATGGTGCAGGAGTTGTACCTATATTTAAAAGCTTAGCATTT
The DNA here is from genome assembly GCF_964374135.1 of Grampus griseus. Taxonomy (NCBI): domain Eukaryota; kingdom Metazoa; phylum Chordata; class Mammalia; order Artiodactyla; family Delphinidae; genus Grampus; species Grampus griseus. The sequence continues at coordinate 122,521,635 of NC_138999.1, read as the reverse complement.
TTAAACAGTCGTGTTTATGATTAATTTTGATTTTTTAAAATATTACATTAAAATATTGTTTATCTTGCTTACTGAGTTTTGAGGCATCCTCCCTTAATTTTGCATTTAAGGGGAGTGCCTCCCTCACCTTACACTAACCCTGGCCTTTCTTGGTTTATAGCATAGACATACTAAGGCTTACACTCTTTGGTCTGCCTCACCCCTGGACCTTCAAAACCAGGTGACTAAGGCACACATCAGGCCTGATAACACCTCGGCACGGTTTGTCAAGATCAGTGTATTCAATGTATACTTTTACTCATGAGTATCTCTTGATGAGCTACGTCTCATCATGGGTCTCTGGTTGCCATATTAACTTAACTGAGATACCCAAACAGTTCAGATTGGTAGACTGCTTCATTTGTGAAACCCAGAGTGTGTTTCAGCAGATAGTGGGAGCTAAGGGATGGTTATATTCGTGAGAACTTTGTAATTCCTGCGGAGGAAGGGGACTGACTCTAAGTAAGTAAAATAGTTTCTACTTTTGGTATAGTCGTCTGTAAGACATGTATTTTGCTTAAGAGATTAATTCCTTATAAGGAATTTATTATCCATCCCTACTTTTTGTTTTATTGATTCATATGCATTCAGTGGTATTAGGTAAGGCACACGTTTAATCTCTGAAGACTGTGGCATGTGATGATGGACCTTTTCAACAACCTCTGCTCTACAGCACAGTATCTAGCTACTTAGGAATGAAAATTAATACGAAGCACATGAATTCAAGGGCATCAGTCTAAGTTCTCAGGTGAATTTCCCCAGTGCCTTTAAAATCTAATAATATTTCACACAGTACAAGCTCCCACAGAGCTTTCCACTCCAGCTTATTAATCATCAGCAGCCTATGATTTTTCTTACACAGCTTATAACCTAACTCTGATAATGCTGGGAAATGTCATAGCAGCTGATGTTTAATCTTCAAGTACTTTTTTATTTGAATCAGATACAGATTGTAGTTTGCTTTTTTGGAACTTTAAGCATAACCAGAAATTTATATTTTTATATACAGCATTAATGTCAGCAAAAAGACTGAGAACCAGAAATTGTAAGTATCCTTGGAAATTACAAGATGCTTTAATTTCACAGATGGGGAAACTGAGATCACAAAGGTAATACTGTTATTACAACACATTCTTTTTTTTAATATTTATTTATTTTGGCTGCACTGGGTCTTAGCTGCGGCATACGGGATCTTTTAGTTTCAGCATGAGGACTTCTTAGTTGCAACACGAGGGTTTCTTAGTTGTGGCATGCAGACTTTTTAGTTGTGGCATGTGGCTCTTAGTTGCAGCATGCATGTGGGATCTAGTTGCCTGACCAGGGGTCGAACCCAGGCCCCCTGCATTGGGAGCGCAGTCTTACCCACTAGACTACCAGGGAAGTCCCACAACCCATTCTTCTTCTCCTTAGATATACTTAGATGTACTTGGGTGTGGCATGTGGCTTTATTTGATAAAAAAAGTATGTGGATGTAAATATATGTGTGTGTGTGTATTTGTTTATACTCATCTACCCGATGCAGTCTTCTTGTCTGTTAAAAATAAGTGTCATCATGTGATGTTGGGCCAAGTACTATGTACAATGATTTAAATGGACAAGATTTCTCTAGGCTTTTTTCCCCTTGCTCTTTTAAATCACTTTTCATGTCTTCTTCAGTAAATTTTTTTCATTTCTTCTTTCACATGTAATTATTTCTCCTGATAATTAGGATTATTTGAGTTTTAGAACAAAATATAGGTATTGCAAAGGGGAGAAAGGAGTAAGATAAAGCAGAATGCAAGTTTTTTAGTTAGGCTTTGGGAAACATATAAAGACATTTGAGTCAAAAACACCAGATTTTTGGAACTGTAATCTTATTCCATTTCTATTTGTTCTACTGGGGAGCACTGAGATATGGGTGAAGGGGCTGGAATCAGATCAGACTATCATTCCAGAATCTGCTATCTTCTAGCCTGAATTTGTCTTGCTTAAGACTTCATTGTTCAAAACCCCCATGCCTTTGGAAGGGTGCCTATTGTTTATGGAGGATTTTCCATTCGTTAGGCTGAATGAAAAATAATTCATTCAATACTACTTACTCAGAATTTGAAGGACTGGTATATAATAGTGTACATGACTCTTAAGGAGTTACATCCTTATGGAATAAGCAACACTCCCTAATAGGGAAGTTCAACCCCTGAGTCTTGGTTTATGGAAAACCCCTGAGTCTTGGTCTATGCTAGCAAGGAGCTATACATAAATGCTTCTCATATCAGACAGCGTGCAATTTTATGGCCTGAAAGTGTAGGAAGAGCAGTGAGCAACAGGAGTATCCTGACAGTTGAAGCCACAGTAGATGAAGGAAGTGATTAATGGTGGCTTGTATAGATGTAGCCTAAAGATACATGAAATCATTAATATCATCACATGAAATTCTCCTTCATGGACACTTTTAAAAGGCTTTGCATCGTTGAAACCATGATAGAGAGATGTAAACAAAGGCAGTAAAGTGCTTTTGGATGGTTCCCCTGTGAATATACTCGAGGTGTGAATTAGCACACAATGGATGCACACAGCCAACATCTTTCCTCCAGGCACTGAGGGTGCAGAGCGTGTGAAGTGAGGCTCTTTCTATTTTTTTTCTTTTAACACCCCAGCATTTGGTTAGTCTGTTGGTGAGGCCTCCTTGGGCATATTATTAACCACCTACTGCTCGGTTCTCTAGGAACTTAGTAGTCAGGAGGATGAGAATGCAGTTATAAAAACCAGGAAACTTGACAAGATGAGATACTAGCAAAGGCTTCTGGCTCACTCCTACAAAATGTACCTCAGAGAATCCATGGAAGGGAGGGGAAACAGGTGTTTCAACCATGATCAATATGAACTTTTTTTTCTCAAACCCACTGACACGATTTTGCCTTGCAAGACTTTTGGTCCTATCTAAAATGACCATGTTACATTTGGTCCACAAGACATTTGGTCCGTAAGACATTTGGTCCAAGCCAAAAGGTCTTTGATATTTGGTCATATTTGGTCCTGTACAAAACGTCCATGGAGACATTTGGTACACACCAAAAGGTCCTTGATATCTGGTCCTATCCAAAACCTCATGGACGTTTTGGACAGGACCAATGTCTGCTAACTGAATTTTGAATTATGATATACCCTCTCATGTATTATAAGTTGATATTTTAAATTTATCTTTATGAGTTTACACAGTTGTAAAACGTTTAATTCTTAATATATTGTAAGTATTGTAAATACTTACAATAAAACTGTTATCATGCTTCTAAATGGAATGAAATGGAATCTAAATGTGAGCTCAGTATGTTATAAAGGGGAAACCATTAATCATGGGTAAAGGAGGATGGTTTAGTAAATATTAGGAAAATAAGCTTTTTATATGGAGAAAAATAGAGCTGATTTCTTGTCCACTGCCATATATAATGTGGGACTCTGGATGAATTAATGATCTAAACGTGAAAGGTAATACTACAAAGTTAATAGAAGAATTTATAGATTATTCTTATTATCTAGGGTTGGAGGAGGAATTTGCTATGGGCTGAATGTCTGTGTCCCTTCAAAATTCCCTGTGTTGAAATCTAATCCCCAAAGTGATGATGTTTAGATGTGGGTTCTTTGGGAGGTGATTAGGTCATGAGAATGAAACCCTCATGAATGGAATTATTGCCCTTATAAAAGAAAACCCAGAGAGCTCTAGCTCTGTTTCTGCTGTGTGAGGCTACAAAAGGAAGTCAGCAGTCTGACTGTGGAAGAGGGCCCTAAGCAGAACCTGATCTCAGACTTCCAGCCTCCAGAACTGTAAGAAATACATTTCTGTTGTTTATAAACCACGAGGCCTATGGTATTCTGTTATAGCAGCCCAAACTGACTAAGACGGAGTTTTTAAACAAAACTCCAAAAGCACCAAGTACAAGGCAAAAACCTGATGAATATAATTATATTAAAATGAAGGATTTCTCTTTAACAAAAGACATCATGGACAATATTAACAAAAATGTGACAGAATGAGTCAATACTTGCAATATCGAAAACAAAGATGAATATATAGATTATTCAAAGAACTATTCCAAACCAACAAGAATATAAAACAGTAACCTTGATTGAAAGATTGGCAAAGGATATGAACTGCCTTTCTACAGAAGTGGAAACACAAAGGCTACCAAGACTATGAATCAGAGAAATGAAAACTAAAAACAATGACATATTTTTCTTCTGTTAGACTGATGAAAGGTATAGAGCGTGATCATACCAAGCGTTTGTGGGAATGTGGGGAGATGGGAAGCCCCATGTCCTGCTGGTGGGTGTCTAGACCGGTGCAGTCATTCTGGAAGGCAAACTGTTGGCATTTAGTCAAAGTACAATACAGATACACACAGGTCCATGCATGGACGTATACAAAGTTATTTGTTGCAATTTTCATTTTATTTTTTTGCTGAGGGAGGGATTTGGCTGCAATCTTGTTCATTATGGTGGGTGTGCCAGAGAGACAGAATGGACTAAGTCTGCGTAGAGCAAAATGTCAAGTGAAAAATGTAAGAAAGAGGATGAGATCTATTAACCCAATACCACTTACGTAAATTTAAAAATACATGATGTACACAGAAAGATACACTGTTTACAAGAATAAAGGGATATATGTTAACCCCATTACAATGGTTATCTATGGTGGGAGGAGAACAGGAGGGCAAACTGGGGATAAGAACGAATGAATATGTGTAAAATCGAGAAAGGATTTACAAAGACTGATAATTACAATGTTTCATGAATTGAAAAGTACGATTAATGCTACTCTTTTCATTTGAGATTCCACTAACAGGGATGTGGGGAGTCTCTGAGGAATTGGGGACCTGAGTCTTGCCAGTATGTTCTCTTTCAATCGTGTTGCCCTAGTTGCCTCTGCTACCATGCCATTTGGGGGGGCACTCAAATCAATGCCTCAGTGCAGACACAGCTTGTCGACTAATTTTAATAAAAATGTAAATATGAGGCTGCCATCAGTTCTTTTAAGCTTCAACTATTTTGGGTAGAAAGCATGGCAGAGTGGAAAGAGAATGGACTTCAGAACCGCATACACACACCTAGGTTAGAGCACAGCTCTGCCATTTACACAGGTGTGGTCAGGGGAAAAGCACTTAACCTTTCTGCATCTCATTTTTTCATCTGTAATATAGGGCTAATGATACCTATTTTGTTGAATTACGAGGATCAGGGGTAATGCTTATACAGTGTTTGGCCATCAAGAAATGGGGGGTGATATTTCTGTTGCTGCTGTTGTTAGCAGAGATTATTCTATAAGACCCAGAAATGTGCCAGCAGTAGACTGCCCTGCTTTGTAAAATTTATTATGTGTTTTAAACAGTAATCAAAACAGCAAATAGAATATTTGAGCCCAATAAAAGGGAAGTTCCCCTTAATTCAACATGATGTGCTCTTATGGTACACCTACTACGGCCTCAGTACAGCGCTAGGGACTGGAGTCCGGGGTGGGGTGGGGTGCGGAGCAAGTAAGTAACAGGAAATAGCCGTAGTCTGGATCTTTGTCTTAGTCCAGCGACACTGACAGATACACCGGGTGATGAACGTAATGCAAAATAGACTCTGATTATAAATATTTATGGCTCTTCTTTCTTTTGCTGTTCCTGTGATCTTCTCCAAATGCTGCTTTGCTGTGAGTGGTGGTAAGGCTGCTTGCTGTAGGCAACAAATTCTTTCTCTAAACAAATATTCTGTGAGTGCCTATTCTGTGCTAGTCCCTGGGATAGATTTAATGATGAACAACCGAACATTCTACCAGAAACAGATATGAAATATCTCGTTCAAGAATCACACTTTGGTGATTTTGGCATCATATTCTTAACTAATGGAAGAAACTTGCATATATCTTGTGTATTGAGTGTTTAATCAAATTGCGGCATTACTGCATTTTGGGAGAAATCCTGTCTAGTATTTTGCATGTCAGTTCGGAGAAGTGTCCATTCCTCTGATAATTTGTGGCAGTTAGAATCCTGTATGCTTGGCATTGATATTGGTTCTCTTGGCTGTTTCTCTCAGTCTCTCTCAGCCCCCCTCTCTCTCTCTGTCTCATCCTATCTCAGTTTCTGTCTTTTATTCCTTCTTTCCTTATCTTTATAAGACTTCTTCCTGCTTAAAGGCATTTATGCAGTTTTTAAAAGCTTCAGGAAAAAAAGTGTGGTTAATAAAAATAACTAATATTTACCACTGTAATTTACAAAGCATATACATGTCCCTTATCTCATTTGGACCTCAAGATAGCATCATGTTGTTGCGGTTAAAATATGCATCAAGGGGCTCCCCTGGTGGCGCAGTGGTTGAGAGTCCGTCTGCCGATGCAGGGGACACGGGTTCGTGCCCCGGTCCGGGAAGATCCCACATGCCGCGGAGCGGCTGGGCCCGTGAGCCATGGCCGCTGAGCCTGCGCGTCCGGAGCCTGTGCTCTGCAGCGGGAGAGGCCACAACAGTGAGAGGCCCGCGTACCGCAAAATTTAAAAAAATAAAAATAAATTAAAAAAACATGCATCAAAATTTGGACTTGAACTTTAAACCCACTCTTGTGGCGGTTTCTACTTTTCCATAAATGACGCCCAAGATGGGGGAAAAAAGCCCACTTCACATTTTTCCTTATGAATATTCATTAAATTAATTAAAGTGAAAACAGGTTTAGCAGACTATTGAAAACTTCATCAACTATTAAAGTCGAAATTTCCTTTTGCCTTTTCATTTCTCCTTTCCTTCTGTTCTATGATATCTTTACTCCTAGGCTAACCCCAGGACAATATATTTTTGATCCATTCCCTTCTACCTTCTTTGCGCCCTCATTCCACTAAGAATGTCTTCTTTCTCTATTGTACTTTCAATTTTTCTCCATTAACTACTTCTTCTCTGCCATCAAGTATGGTCAGACATTTCCTTTCCCAAGCAGGAAAGATTTCTCGCCCTACATGCATCCTCGTGTATGTCCTTTATTCTTCAAATAGTCCAAGCTACTTGAAGTAAATAGCTCAAGTTTATCAAAATAATCTAGTCCTGTTTTCTCAGCTTTTGTCCCTCTTTTCTCCTCAAATCTTTGCAAACTGGTTTCTTTCCCCACCAATCTACTGAAACCACTCTCTGTGAGGTTGGTCTCTTTACCTGCGTTAAGTATGGTCTGTTGCATCAGGCTATGTGATCATTACTGCTCTTATGACTTGCGCACGTAGATGATACAGTGAGTCAGTTGATAGGGTCTACACATTGCGTTCTTTTAGTGTCTCTTTGGTGCCCTAATTAAGCAGGAAGTTTTCTAAATGAAATGAAATAAGCACTCTGACTAGGCAGAATCAAGAAAATAATGTTATCAAGCTGTTTTAAGTGACCTTGAGCAAATAACATTTCCTCTCTGAATTTTGATGTCCTTCACAGGGAAATGTAGTCTAATTCACGGGGTTGCTGTGAAGATTAAATGACAGAATGTGTGTGAAAACGTACTCTAACCTCTAATGTATGGCATATACTTGTGCTTGGACTCCCGGCCCATGTAGCCTAAAGCAGTGCCCACCCATGGTTTGAGTAGTTAGCTACACTTGTATGATGCGCTGTCATAATGACTCTTTGCATGGTTAAACTGAAGAAATTCCTGAGCAAAAGCACATGGAAATGGAAGAAAGACAGAGGTATAAACAAGCTTGACCCAGTGGCTTAGCCTTAGTTGTTAGAGGAAAGGAATTGTTTTGGTTTATTTTATTTTATTTATTTTTTTATACGGCAGCTTCTTAATAGTCATCCATTTTATACACAGCAGTGTATACATGTCAATCCCAATCGCCCAATTCTTCACACCACCATCCCCACCCCCCACCGCTTTCCCCCCTTGGTGTCCATACGTTTGTTCTCTACATCTGTGCCTCAATTTCTGCCCTGCAAACTGGTTCATCTGTACCATTTTTCTAGGTTCCACTTATAGGCGTTAATATACGATATTTGTTTTTCTCCTTATGACTTACTTCACTCTGTATGACAGTCTCTAGATCCATCCACATCTCTACAAATGACCCAGTTTCGTTCCTTTTTCTGGCTGAGTAATATTCCATTGTATATATGTATCACATCTTCCTTATCCATTCGTCTGTCCATAGGCATTTAGGTTGCTTCCATGACCTGGCTATTGTAAATAGTGCTGCAATGAACATTGGGGTGCATGTGTCATTTTGAATTATGGTTTTGTCTGGGTATATGCCCAGTAGTGGGATTGCTGGGTCATATGGTAATTCTATTTTTAGTTTTTTAAGGAACCTCCATACTGTTCTCCATAGTGGCTGCATCAATTTACATTCCCACCAACAGTGCAAGATGGTTCTCTTTTTTCCACACCCTCTCCAGCATTTATTGTTTGTAGATTTTCTGATGATGCCCATTCTAACTGGTGTGAAGTGACACCTCATTGTAGTTTTGATTTGCCTTTCTCTAATAATTAGTGATGTTGGGCACCTTTTCATGTGCTTCTTGGCCATGTGTATGTCCTCTTTGGAGAAATGTCTATTTAGGTCTTCTGCCCATTTTGGGATTCAGTTGTTTGTTTTTTTAATATTGAGCTGCATGAGCTGTTTATATATTTTGGAGATTAATCCTTTGTCTGTTGATTCATTTGCAAATATTTTCTCCCATTCTGAGGGTTGACTTTTCGTCTTGTTTGTAGTTTCCTTTGCTTTGCAAAAGCTTTTAAGTTACATTAGGTCCCATTTGTTTATTTTTGTTTTTATTTCCATTATTCTAGGAGGTGGATCAAAAAAGATCTTGCTGTGATTTATGTCAAAGGGTGTTCTACCTGTGTTTTCCTCTAAGAGTTTTATAGTGTCCGGTCTTACATTTAGGTCTCTAATCCATTTTGAGCTTATTTTTGTGTGTGGTGTTAGGGAGGGCTCTAATTTCATTCTTCTACATGTACCTGTCCAGTTTTCCCAGCACCACCTATGGAAGAGACTGTCTTTTCTCCATTGTATATCCTTGACTCCTTTGTCATAGAGTAGGTGACCATAGGTGCATGGATTTATCTCTGGGCTTTCTATCCTGTTCCACTGATCTATATTTCTGTTTTTATGCCAGTACCATGGAGTCTTGATTACTGTGGCTTTGTAGTATAGTCTGAAGCCAGGGAGTCTGATTTCCCCAGCTCTGTTTTTTCCCTCAAGTCTGCTTTGGCTATTGGGGGTCTTTTGTGTCTCCATACAAATTTTAAGACTTTTTGTTCTAGTTTTGTAAAAAATGCCATTGGAAATTTGATAGGGATTGCACTGAATCTGTAGATTGCTTTGGGTAGTATAGTCATTTTCACAATATTGATTCTTCCAATCCAAGAACATGGTATATCACTCCATCTCTTTGTATCATCTTTAATTTCTTTCATAACTGTCTTATAGTTTTCTGCATACAGGTCTTTTGATGCCTAGGTAGGTTTATTCCTAAGTATTTTATTGTTTTTTTGCAGTGGTAAATGGGAGTGTTTCCTTAATTTCTCTTTCAGATTTTTCATCATTAGTGTATAAGAAAGAGATTTCTGTGCATTAATTTTGTATCCTGCAACTTTACCAAATTCATTGATTAGCTCTAGTAGTTTTCTGGTGGCGTCTTTAGGATTCTCTATGTATAGAATCATGCCATCTGAAAACAGTGACAGTTTTACTTCTTCTTTTCCAATTTGTATTCCTTTTATTTCTTTTTCTTCGCTGATTGCTGTGGCTAAGACTTCCAAAACTATGTTGAATAAGAGTGGTGAGAGTGGACATCCTTGTCTTGTTCCTGATCTTAGAGGAAATGCTTTCAGTTTTTCACCATTGAGAATGATATTTGCTGTGGGTTTGTTGTATATGAGCTTTATTATGTTGAGGTAGTTTCCCTCTATGCCCTCTTTCTGGAGAGTTTTTAATTTAAATAGGTGTTGAATTTTGTCAAAAGCTTTTTCTGCATCTATTGAGATGATCATATGGTTTTTATCCTTCAATTTGTTAATATGGTATATCACATTGATTGATTTGCATATATTGAAGGATCATTGCATCCCTGGGATAATCCCACTTAATCATGGTGTATGATCATTTTAATGTGCTGTTGGATTCTGTTTGATAGTATTTTGTTCAGGATTTTTGCATCTATATTCATCAATGATATTGGTCTGTAATTTTCTTTTTTTGTAGTATATTTGTCTGGTTTTGGTATCAGGGTGATGGTGACTTCATAGAATGAGTTTGGGAGTGTTCCTTCCTCTGCAATTTTTTGGAAGAGTTTGAGAAGGATGGGTGTTAACTCTTCCCTAAATGTTTGATAGAATTCACCTGTGAAGCCACCTTGTCCTGGACTTTTGTTTGTTGGAAGATTTTTAATCACAGTTTCAATTTCATTACTTGTGATTGGTCTGTTCATATTTTCAATTCCTTCCCGTTTCAGTCTCAGAAGGTTATACCTTTCTAAGAATTTGTCCATTTCTTCCAGGTTGTCCATTTTATTGGCATAGAGTTGCTTGTAGTAGTCTCTTAGGATGCTTTGTATTTCTGTGGTGTCTGTTGTAACTTCTCCTTTGTCATTTCTAGTTTATTGATTAGAGTCCTCTCCCTCTTTTTGTTGATCAGTCTGGCTAATGGTTTATCAATTTTGTTTATCTTCTCAAAGAACCAGCTTTTAGTTTTATTGATCTTTGCTACTGTTTTCTTTGTTTCTATTTCATTTATTTCTGTTCTACTCTTTTTGATTTCTTTCCTTCTACTAACTTTGGGGTTTGTTTGTTCTTCTTTCTCGTGTTCCTTCAGGTGTAAGGTTAGATTGTTTATTAGAGATTTTTCTTGTTTCTTGAGGTAGGCTTCTATTGCTATAAACTTCCCTCTTAGACCTGCTTTTGCTGCATCCCATAGGTTTTGGGTCATCATGTTTTCATTATCATTTGTCTATAGAAATTTTTTGATTTCCTCTTTGGTTTCTTCAGTGATCTCTTGGCTACGTGGTAATGTATTGTTTAGCCTCCATGTGTCTGTGTTTTTTACATTTTGTTCCCTGTAATTCATTTCTAATCTCATAGCGTTGTGGTCAGAAAAGATGCTTGATATAATTTCAATTTTCTTAAATTTACTGAGGCTTGATTTGTGACCCAAGATGTGATCTACCCTGGAGAATATTCCATGTGCACTCGAGAGGAAAGTGTAATCTGCTGTTCTTGGATGGAATGTCCCATAAATATCAGTTAAATCTATCTGGTCTATTGTGTCATTTAAAGCTTCTGTTTCCTTATTAATTTTCTGTTTGGATGATCTGTCCATTGGTGTAAGTGAGGTGTTAAAGCCCCCCACTATTATTTAGGTACTGTCAATTTCCTCCTTTATAGCTGTTAGCAGTTGCCTTATGTATTGAGGTGCTCCTATGCTGGGTGCATATATATTTCTAATTGTTATATCCTCTTCTTGGATTGGTCCCTTGATCATTATGTAGTGTCCTTCTTTGTATCTTGTAACTTTCTTTATTTTAAAGTCTATTTGATCTGATGTGAGTATTGCTACTCCAGCTTTCTTTTGATTTCCGTTTGCATGTAATATCTTTCTCCATCCCCTCACTTTCAGTCTGTATGTGTCCCTAGGTCTGAAGTGGGTCTCTTGTAGACAGCCTACATATGGGTCTTGTTTTTGTATCCATTCAGCGAGCCTGTGTCTTTTGGTTGGAGATTTTAATCCATTCACGTTTAAGGTAATTATCGATATGTATGTTCCTATTACCATTTTCTTAATTGTTTGGGGTTTGTTTCTGTAGGTCCTTTTCTTCTCTTGTGTTTCCCACTTAGAGAAGTTCCTTTAGCATTTGTTGTAGAGGTGGTTTGGTGATGCTGAATTCTCTCAGCTTTTGTTTGTGTGTAAATCTTTTGATTTCTCTGTTGAATCTGAATGAGATCCTTGCCAGGTAGATTAATCTTGGTTGTAGGTTCTTCCCTTTCATCACTTTAAATATATCATGTCACTTCCTTCTGACCTGCAGAGTTTCTGCTGAGAAATCAGCGGTTAACCTTATGGGAGTTCCCTTGTATGTTATTTGTTGTTTTTCCCTTGTTGCTTTCAATAATTTTTCTGTCTTTAATTTTTGTCAGTTTGATTACTGTGTGTCTCGGCATGTTTCTCCTTGGGTTTATCCTGCCTGGGACTCTCTGCGCTCCTGGACTTGGGTGGCTATTTCCTTTCCCATGTTAGGGAAGTTTTCGACTATAATCTCTTCAGATATTTTCTCGGGTCCTTTCTCTCTCTTTTCTCCTTCTGGCACCCCTATAACATGAATGTTGTTGTGGTTAATGTTGTCCCAGAGGTCTCTTAGTCTTGTCTTCATTTCTTTTCATTCTTTTTTCTTTATTGTGTTCTGCAGCAGTGAATTCTACCATTCTGTCTTCCAGGTCACTTATCTGTTCTTCTGCCTCAGTTATTCTGCTATTGATTCTTTCTAGTGTATTTTTCATTTCAGTTATTGTATTGTTCGTCTCTGTTTGTTTGTTCTTTAAGTCTTCTAGGTGTTTGTTCTTTAATTCTTCTATGTCTTTCTTAAACATTTCTTGCATCTTCTCGATCTTTGCCTCCATTCTTTTTCCGAGGTACTGAATCATCTTCACTATCATTATTCTGAATTCTTTTTCTGGGAGGTTGCCTATCTCTGCTTCAGTTAGTTGTTTTTCTGGGCTTTTATCTTGTTCCTTCATCTGGTAAACAGTCCTCTGCCTTTTCATTTTGTCTATCTTTCTGTGAATGTGATTTTCCTTCCACAGGCTGCAGAATTGTAGTTCTTCTTGCTTCTGCTGTCTGTCCAGAGGAGAGGAATTGTTTTAAGGACACTTTGGAAGCTGTTAGTCACCATTTCCCTGGTCCAGTTCCTTTGGGGTTGATATCAGAGTCCTAGGTAGAGAGAGGACAGTAGATATAAATGCAAAGGGCTGTTTCACTCTTCAGATGCATGTCCTCTCTAACAGAGTGTAATACAAAGAGAAGTCAAACATTCTCTCCCATTCACCACAGACAATTTTGATCATTTAAGGGCTTAGTGCACCCATGGCAGAGCCCAGCAGAAGATGGAGAGAGTGTTTGTGAGAGACTAGTGCCTGGCACAAGTGCTCTTAGTCTTAGTGAGATCTCGCATTTTCTCATGAGCAAGTCCAGCAGGGTAGAGCGGCAGGGCCTTTATGAGGCAGCAATGCAGTGAATATGGCAACAGCTAAGAACAAATGCTGGTAGGGTCCATAGCTGCCAGGACTTGTTCGTGAGAAAATGTGAGCGCCTTTTTAGGAATTCCCAGAAATACTTGTAAGTATGGGGATCTGGACCAGAGGCTGAGGGTCTTCTGAAGTATGTGGGTAGGGTGAGAAAACAAGAAATATGGGTTGGTATTATTAATGCAACTCAGCTGGTCTTGACAATCTGTTGAGGTCTGGAGAAAATTGAGTTACAGCTATAAGCTACTATTTTATTATCAATCAGTCTATTTATATTTCTGCAGATATATTTTCATTTACTTGCACAAACACAGGGAGCATCATTCACATCATAAACTATGGGAATGACACCCCTTTGAATTATGCAGTCCTGGAGGTAGTCTATTCGCCTTAGGTAATTGGATTTTGCTCTACTCCCTTGTTGCCACCAGACTTTAGCTTGTTTTGGATAGGAACTGTTATCATGAATATTTTATGTAAAATTCAAGCATCTCCACCAAAAAGGAATATCTTGGGAGAAGTGTATTTAAAATTATGCAGTAGGGCTTCCTTGGTGGCGCAGTGGTTGAGAGTCCACCTGCCAATGCAGGGGACGTGGGTTCGTTCCCCGGTCTGGGAAGATCCCACATTCTGCAGAGCAGCTAGGCCCGTGAGCCATGGCTGCTGAGCCTGCGCGTCCGGAGCCTGTGCTCTGCAACGGGAGAGGCCACAGCAGTGAGAGGCCTGTGTACAGCCAAAAAAAAAAAAGAAAAAATTATGCAATAAGCATGCAGCCCGACATAGTCACATTCATGGCTTGAATGAAATGCAAACCTTCCAAGGTTTAGGGTCAATAAATGACAATTAGGCTATCTAGCCCCTTATTCTTCAGAGCTTTATCATGAAGGCAGTTTGAGAAGGCAGTTCAGGGTGATATTTTAAGGCCTATTTAGAGTGCTCACCCTCTGCACAAGGAAATCAAGTGAACATGATGCAATCACTTCTTTTCTAATATCTTGATTTATCCATATTTAAAGACACCATTATCAGCTAGAGTTGGAAATATCATTGAATGCAATTCCCTAGCTGTGAACACCATGTGGTCTTCCTTCTAATTCATACTATAACCAAATAAATGGTATGACAAAACACTTGGGATTGCAGGTTGATAAAATTCAAATGAATCTAGGATATATTTCAAGAAGCAAGTCAGTCTTACACAGAAATTAAGCAGCCTACGTGTAGTGGACTATCAGGGCAATATTGTGAAGTGATAAGGCAGTCCACTTTCTGCCAACTGAAATGAAAAAATAAAAACAACTATCTATTGCATACTGATTCTTGTTGAATAATGTACTGATGATAACGCAACTTGGAATTGTGTTCCAGCTTAAAAGAAACATCTTTTGTTGTGGCAGCCTTTGAGAAAATAGGTACCTGCCAAAACTTGCATGTAACCAAACTTGACAAAAATTGTTAAAAATGAATTTACATGTAAATTTAGAACTTTAAATAAATATTTTAAAAAGCCATCTGGGTTTATTTGTGAGGAAGAATTTTAAAACGAGAGCATCTGAATTACATGTTGGAATGGTTCTGAAAAAATATATAACCCTTTTCAATAGCTAATTATCCTAAAATTACTAAAGGAAATGTACGTGCTATCTTTTCATCTATGGTAAATAGTCACTTACTGAGTATGTGCGGCATTGCTTTTTCAAGTCTTTCTAGAATGATATTTTTGGAAGTATTTGAGTGCCATAGTTAGCTAATTTTCATTAATAAAACATGAACTAAGTGGAAATTTTACCACACAAAGTAGAACTTTTTTTCTGTTTTCAATATCTTCTTGAAGAATATCATCATTCTTAATTTAATATTTCAGAACCTACTCAGGATATGTGATGGTAATATTAAAATAGCAGATCATTTTTGCTAATTACCTTTACTAGTTGGTAACTTTACTGAGTTTTCAAGTACTTAATTCAGTCACTTTAATTCCCGAATATACAGCAGTAAATTTAGAATTTAACATTAGGGGAATTCTGCGCTTAGTGTAACACTTACGTTCAGTTTCTGCTACTTCTTTTGTCTTGAAAATACATTATGCAAAGACACAAAAACGTGTTCTCTGATTCAGTACTTTCTTGAATTATTCCATGATCCAGTCAGAAGATAGACGTTTTCAGTACCTCTTCTGTAATTTACTAATGAAATGACAACTTCTCTGGGACACAGTTTTTAATTCTGTAAGTTGGGACTGATAATAGCTGCCTAACTTAGAGTGATTTTTTAGGGGCTCACAATCCATGCAGGTGAAAGTACTTGTAAAACTGTTAGATAAAGTGCAATAGAGCTTTGAATTTACAATATGATTGTTATTATTAATATATTGGCCAATTAGTAAAGCTCACAGATCACTTTCATATGCAGTATCTTATTTTTTTAAGCTTACTAAATCCAACAGCAGCCACATCAATGGTATTTTATGAACTGTTTCTTTGCGACTTCAAAGAAGTTGTACTCTTTTTTTCTTTTAACCAAATTGGTACAAAAATCTATTTATGGAAAAGGTCAGAAACTAAGTATTTCTTCACTCTTCTGTGAACAGTGACCTTCGAACACAAACTTACATCAACCTCTTCTGCCGTCTCCCTTGGCCAACTGCCAACCGTAGAGTGATTTACACATCGTCCTTTGACTAAGCCAATGTCAGAGATCAGTCCATTTCTTGCAAAGAGGTGGATTTCATAGGTAGAATATCCTTGGGCTTAAAGCAGAAACAAACATGATTCTGAAACCAAAACTCATAACAGTAACTTTATTGAGAAAGAGAAAGAAGAGGCAAGATTTCATTGTTTTACTTTTCAAGACCCTGTGTCTTTGTCAAGAATGTAGTATTTTTGTATTTTTAAAAATTTATGTAAATTGTATTGTGCTATAGGTATCATGGTTTCTGATGTTTTCACCCAGTGCTAAGATCTACCCAGATAACTGTAAGGAAATCTAGTTTATTGCTTCTACTGCTGCAGACTATTCCATAGTATGTATCCACATTTTCTTTATCCACTCTTTTGGTGATGAACACCTTGGTTGCATCCAACTTCAGCTACCACAAACAACTCTGTGGTGAATATTTTTGTACATACCCTATTACAGTCCTGAAATGAGTTTCTTCAGAATAATATTGCAGGAGTAGGGTTTGCTGGATCATACAGTATCTATATACTTAATTAATTTCACTAAGTCCTGCCAGACTGCTCTCCAAAATGGCTGTACTAGACTACACTTTGATGTACATGAGAATACATGGTTCTCACCAACATTTGCTATCAGATTTTCACATTTTTGACAATAGTATGGAGGACAAGTGTTAGTTCACAGTTTAATTTGCATTTCTTTGATTACTAGTGTTACATATTTGGTTTTCCATTTCCGTGACTTGACTATTCATATTTTTGTCTATTTTTCCTGTCAATGTCTCTGATTTTCTGTTGCTGGTAATCTAACTTGTGGAGTCTAGATATTAATCCCTTATCAGATTTTAACATTGAACATTTCATCTTCCAATCTGTCACCTATTTGTTAACTTTGTGTATCTTTTGCTGAACAGAAATCTTTGTTTTAAGCCATTTTTGTCAAACAAAAATGCATCACTAGGAACTATTCGAAACACACAGAATAATTTGTTATACTTATGCAAACCATGAAACAACAAAAAATGTACCACATGTGAATCCACCACACAATTTAAGAACAAGAAATTACCAATAGTGTTTAATATATCTTTGTCCTCCACACCAATTCTGCCCCATAGTTACCTCTGCCCCGTACCTACCAGAGGTAACCATCATTTAAAATTTTTTTTGTATTCTCTTGCATGCTCAATTTTAACCAGTTTTTGTATGCATCCCTAAACAATGTATTGTTAATTTTTTCCTGTTTTAAAACTTAATGAAATGGTATCAGTCTGTATATATTCTTCTGACTTTGTTTTTTCATTTGACCTCATGTTTCTAAGATTCATCCGTGTCAGTGTGTGAAGCTGCAGCTCATTCATTTTCACTGTTGTGTGGTATTTTTTTTTTTTTTTTGGCTGCGTTGGGTCTTCATTGCTGCGCGTGGGCTTTCTCTAGTTGTGGTGAGTGGGGGCTACTCTTCGTTGCGGTGCGCAAGCTTCTCATTGCGGTGGCTTCTCTTGTTGCAGAGCACAGGCTCTGGGTGTGAAGGCTTCAGTAGTTGTAGCACGCAGGCTCAGTAGTTGTGGCTTGCGGGCTCTAGAGCACAGGCTCAGTAGTTGTGGCTCATGGGCTTAGTTGCTCCATGGCATGTGGGATCTTCCCAGACCAGGGATCAAACCCATGTCCCCTGCATTGGCCGACGGATTCTTAACCGCTGTGCCACCAGGGAAGTCCCTGTTTGGTGGTATTTCATTCTGAAAATTTACCACAATTTATTTCTGTATTCTCCTGTCAATGGGTATTTGGTTACTTGTAGTTTTTATTGTTATTGTGGGAGGAAGGTAAGGAATAATGTATGATGCTCCTATGAACATACAGTCTTTGCTCCATATCTGTGTGTTCCACATCTTCAAATTCAACTAACTGCAAATAGAAAGTATTCGGGAAAAAATTCCGGAAAGTCCCCAGAAGCAAAACTTGAATTTGCCTTGCCAGCCACTATTTACATAGCATTTACATTGTAATTATAACTATTGACATGGTATTTACATTGTATTAGGTATTATAAGTAATCTAGAGATGATTTAAAGTGTATGGGAGGATGTGCATTCGTTATATGCAAATACCATGCCATTTTGTATAATGGCTTTGAGCAATATGTTTGAATACCAAGGGACAACTTTATCTTCCATTTTACATATGCAAGACTTTCTCTAGGCTATATCCTATGAGCAAAATTACTGGATTGTTAGGTATTAGCCAGTATAATTTTAAAGATAATGCCAGGTTGCTTTTCAACATGCTTATGCCAACTTCTTGCACCAGCAGTGTAGGAGAGTACATTCACAATCCTCCCTAGAACTTGGAACTGTCAGATTTGTTAACTTTTTCTCAATCTAGTGAATATAAAATGGTGTCTTGTTGTGAATTTATATTTGCATGTCCATAATTCTTAATTATGTTTAGTATAGATGAATATGTCACAAGCAATTTGAATGTTGTCTTATATAAAGTGTCTTCATATTTTTGCTCATTTTTAACTTGGTTGCTATTTTTATTTTTAAGATATAAAAAAAATATTCTGGAAACTAACTTTTTGCCTGTTGTATGTGTAGCAAATATATTATTCCAATTTGTGATTTATCCTTTCAGTTATTTTATGGTTTTATTTGGAAAACATAGATTCTTAATTTTAATGTAATTTAATTTAGCAAACTTTATGAATATTGTGAGGGTTTTTTTGGGGGGGTCTGGTTTTAGAAAAATTTCCCTACCCATGTTATAAAATTAATTGGATTTAATTCAAAGATATTTACAGTTTTGCATTTCATATTTAGGCATTTCATATATCTTACATGGATTTTTATTATATTTAGTTTTGTTCTTTTCCCATTGAACTGCAATGTCACCTTTGTCATCTACCAAATTTTTATATATCTTTGGGTCTGTGTCTGGACTTGTCTTTTATGTTCCAGTTAAATATTATCATTGTACCAATATCATTCATTCACTTATCATCCCTTCAACGAACATTGAGCATCTGCTATGTGCCAAGCACTTTTCTAGCTTATTAGAATCCATCAATGAACAAAAGAGAAAAACACCTGCCCTTCTAGAGCTTATAGTCTAGTGGGAGGAGGCAGCAATAAAGTTATAAATAATTAAAATATGTAAAATATCAAATGTTGAGAAGTTCTATGAAGAAAAATAAAGCAGAGATGGAGGATAGGGCACATACCAGATGGGTTGAGGATTGCTGTTTAAATAAGATAGACGGGGAAGGCCTCACTGATCTTAGCAGAGGCCTGATGGACATCACGGGGTGAGTCACACAGATATCTGAAGGTAACACATACCAGGCAGATGGAAGAGCAAGTACAAAAGTCCAAAGGGGACAATCATGCAAGGAGGCCAGTGTAGCCAGGTGTGGAATGAACAAAGGGGAGACAAAGTCAGAAAGATTACAGTAGGCAAGAACAATTATTATACCACACTGTTTTAATTACTAAAGTTTTATGAAAAGTCTTGGTATTTTGTAGATCAAATCTACCTATTTTCCTAGAGGAGTATGTTGGCAACTTAATTATCCTTGTATCACTGGTTCTCTAAAAAATTTTAAGATTAATTTACCAAGTTCCTAGAAAAGCCTGTAGAAATTTGATTGACATTACATTGAAACTGTATATCATTTTGGGAAAATGTGTTATTGTTTTATCTTTCTGATAGTTTCTTGAGGTAGAAAACATGGTACCTCTTTCATTTACTTTGTTCTTTTGTGTGTGTGTTTAAGTGTGCTTTACCATTTTTTTCCATGAAAGTCTTGCACGCACATTGTTCATGTAAAAAGCTGTCTACAAGACCTATTAGTCACTTCCCTCATCCCCTTGTCTACACTATCATCACTATACCGCTCTCCTTGCTGCTCCTCAAGCACACCCCTACCCCAGGACGTTGGCCCTTGCTGGCTCCTCTTCCTGGAATGCCCTTCCTGCAGATAACTGCATGGACCACATCCTCACCTCTTTCAGGTTTCTGATCATGTGTTGCTGTATTAGCGTGGCCTTCCCTGACCACCCAATTTCAATTAGTCCCATCTCAGCATCTGGTAGCTCACTTTCTTCTTTTAATTTTGTTTTCATGGTATTTTTACTCATCAACATCTATTCAAAATTTATGTTGTTCCCCCATAATTATTAAGTTTGTGAAATAGATACTAAAAGCCCTAGAAATTATCTGAGATGATTTGTGGGATAAAGCCTTCGCTAGCAGTTAAGTGGAGACAGAGCAGTGAATAAATACAGTCCTCAAATCAAGTGGCTTCCAAATCACTGCTCCCCCAAAAATGAATGTGACAAGTTCTTCTTTCTTCTCTAGTCCATTTTAGGGAAGCAAGCAGTTGGTTAGAGGACAGGGAGTCTGAAAATGCAAATTTCCACTACTGCAAGTTGGCTGATTCAAGGTCATAGGTAATCACTAATCCCTCGTGAGGACTTTCATCACTAGGGTTAGAATGCTGGGTCATCAAGTTAACATTAGTTGAGGATGCTACTATGTTGTTATTCAAATATCAGTTTCATTTAGGGGTTGCTTGGAAACCTCACCCTTAAACGTACTGTTTTGTTTATATATAAGTTCACTGGTGTGACACCTATCTGTAATACTGGTCACTGAGATATGAAAAAATTCCTTATTGTAAGTGGCAGTCGAAGAAAAAAGGATCTGAAGCAGAGAAATCCCCACCAGATGTAGAAAGTGTGAATCCTGCAGTGTCCTCTGATAAATGTTAATATCAAAACATTCTCCTGAGCACATGCACCTTAGCTTGTATTGAGTAGTATTCATTGTAAAAACATCGCAGGCAAAAACGCCTGGGGCTTGAATCTTGCCATTTAGAGCAGGAAGCATAATTGTCAAATGAGGGCAATAAATATCAATATTGATAACATCACTACTTTTTGTTGAGTGCCCACTATATGCCAAATATGGTGCTAGGAATTAAGCAGGCTTATCTCATGCAGTCGTCAAACAAGTCTGGGAAGTAGGTACCATTTGTATCACCATATTAATAAGTAACTTGCAGCTCAGAAAGCTGAAGTGACACATGATCACATTCTCATGAAAAGAGGTGTAGCTAGGATTCCAACCCGGGGGTCTGGATCCAAAAACTGGGCACTTTCATCTACATCATTGAGACCTAAGGAAACTGAGAACCTTTGGAGCTATAAAAAAAAAAATATAGAATCACAGTTTCACACCTAAAACCCCACATTCTTCCTTGTAGGCCTGACCAATCAGTCCACTGAGGGGCATGTGGAGAAGGTAGCTAGGGAAGCTAAATGTTTTCCCATTTATATTGATCTTTAGTTTCAGAAGCATTTTTTCACATGTTATCTCATTGGATTCTTATTATACTGGCAGGTATAAGTTCCATTTTCCAGTTGGATGAAGTGAGGCTCAGAGAGATTCACTTCTTTGCGGAGAGTCATTTAGAAGCCAGGACTCAAACTCAAATCTTCTGGCTCTAAAAGGCATATATTCTTACTGTCTGGTGCTCACTTCTTCCTTCACCTTTAATATACACACGGTGGTAGCTATATTTTTTAAAAAAAAGATTTTTAACCTTATTCTGAATTATTTAAATGGTTAAATCACTTAAAAATATTAAATTGATTTGTGTACATAAAATTGCTGTTTGCCTTTTTAAACTAAATCTATGTGTGTGTATGTATATATGTGTGTGCGCGTGTGTGTGTACAAATATATGTATGTATTTATCTATTTGCCAAAAG